>NW_012267240.1:15790625-15827193 GCF_000151885.1 Dipodomys ordii
CACAGCACCACTTCCCGGCTTTTTTCTTTTTGCTTATGTGGTGCTGAGGAATCGAACCCAGGGCCTCAGGCATGCAAGGCAAGCACTCTATCACTGAGCCACCTTCCCAGCCCCAGTTCCAAGATTCTTATTTGGAACAATAAACAAAATAAAAATACTCCCAAGCCCTAAAATTATTTATTTATTGTAGGTCATGGGGCTTGAACTCAGGGTCCAAGCAGTGACCCTGAGCTTTTGTGCTCAAGGCTAATACTCTACCACTTTGAGTCACTGCTCCACTTCTACGGAGAACCATTTATCTTTTCTTTTTAGTTGGTCATGGGGCTTAAACTTGGGGCCTGGGCTCTGTCCCTGAGCCTTTGTACTTATAAAGCTAGCACTGTATCACTTTGGGCCACAGCTCCAGTTCTACAGACAATTATTTCTTCACCAAATAAAACTGCATTTGGAGTTATGGTGTAATGGCCTTAGGGGTAGCGAACCTTTTTCTCCCAAGGGCCATTTGGCTACTTAGAACACCACTTAAGAACCAAATGAAATCATTAGTACAAGCAGAGGGCCATGGGCAGCCAACAAAAGGCATCCCAGTTGGTCCCATTATGTACCAGGCAATTCTTCCCGTATTCTAAGACCCCTAAGCTGGATGTTTTCCAGCCATCAGGACCTAAATAAAACCAGTATACACTAGTTCTAGTGTCCTTAAAATAGGTGGCATGTTTCTGAAAACTCAATTTTTGTTTTTCCATCTTTATACATACTTGCAATGTATTTCAAGACTACTCAGCCTCCATCTTTCTTGTTCCCTTTTCCCTATCCCCCTAACAGCCTAATAGAATCATTTACATACATGCCCTTGAATATATTCTGAAGACTGTCCAAATATCCCACCACTATTCCATTTGATTGCATGCAGTACTCTTCTTCCTTTTTCCTTAAGAAGGGAATATAGCTTCAGTCTTCTCGTCTTCTTCCCTTTCTTGCTTCTGGGAAGTAATGGCTACTTCTTCATTGCTTGGAGAGATCTCAGTTGCTGTGATCCAATTATTGGATCACTGAGGCATTGGTCCTATGATAGATGAATGTGGGAAGAGTAACACAAATCCTCTAGCCATATGGCTGTCACAATACTGAGATCATTGGTTTTAAACAGTGTAGGTCACTGGTGATCCTGGACCTTCATCTCTAGTTCAAGTTGTTTGTCCATTCATGCAACGTCTACAACCAAAATTTCCCCCAGTTCTGTTGTAAGCTAGACAAGCCAGTTTACCAGTGAGCTATACCCCCAACACTTTAGTGTTCCAAAGATGTAATCTGACACTTGTCTTTTTTCAGCTACTTACTTCATTACTCTAAAACATACCATTTAACAGAAATAAATTATCACCATGATTCCTTGAGTCCATTTTTTTATTTAATACATATATATTTATTATTTTTTAATCAGTCACGGGGCTTGAACTCAGGGCCTCTCTCCCTGGGTTCTTTTGCTCAAGGCTAGTGCTCTATCACTTTGAGCCACAGCACCCCAGTTTTCTGGTGGTTAACTGGAGATGAGAGTCTCACAGACTTTCCTGCCTAAGATGGCTTTGAACTGTGATCCTCAGATCTCTCATAGGTATGAGCCATGCACCCGGCTTACAATATATTTCTGTTGGTTAAATACACCAAAGGCAGACTTCACAAAGTAGATCCTATCAATGAATTAATATTTTGTGAAAATTTTTTCAAAATGATGACAAATGCCCTTAAGACAAAAATGCCAAGAAACACACAAGAGTATAAGCAAGACAAAGCAAAATAATCATTGCATCAATTAGAAATATCCAGCCTTGACATTATGAGAATATCATCCTAAATAGGTAATGGCTTATGATGGATGTGAGAAGTTTAATAAAAAAAAAAGAAATTTCACAATAAATGCTTTTACAAGAATAATAAAGTTAGTTGTATGTAGATTTAATAGAGGAATAAGTAGCAAAAAGAGAAATGGCAGAATGCTGAGTTTCAGGTAATCTTCAGGATTGGCTAGCATGCAAGAAGCCCTGGATTAGATTCCTCAGTACCACATAAACAGAAAAAGCCAAAAGTGGCACTGTGGTTCAAGTGATAAGAGTACTAACCGTGGGCAAAAGAAGCTCAGGGACAGGGCCCAGACCCTGAGTCCAAGCCCCCGGACTGGTAATTAATTAATTAATTAATTAATTAATTTGAAAGTTCCTTTGCTGAGCCCAGTGCTGGTGGCTCATTCCTGTAATCTTAGCTACTCAGGAGGCTGATCTCTGAGGATCTTGGTTCAAAGGCAGCCCACGCAGGAAAAGCCAAGACTTTGATCTCCAGTTAACCACCAAAAGCTGGAACTGTGGCTCAAGTGGCAGAGCAATAGCACAAAAGCTCATGGACAGTGTCCAGACCTTAAGTTCAAGCCCCAGGACTGGCGCGCGCGCGCGCGCACACACACACACACACACACATTCCTTCTGTAATTAATAAAAGATAATGATGACAATCAGGAGACTTAGATTCGTTTGTTTTAATTTTGTATATCAATTACACATAAATACTCAGGGAATCTTTTCTATGAAAAAAAAGTTGGTCTAATTCTCCTTTCCTTCCTCTAGGTTTTTGTTTTTTTTTTTGTTTTTGTTTTTGGTCGGTCGTGGGGCTTGAACTCTGGGCCTGGGTGCTGTCCCTCAGCTCTTCAGCTCAAGGCGAGCGCTCTACCACTTGAGCTACAGCACCACTTCCGGTTTATTGGAGATAGGAGTCTGCCCGGGCTGGCTTTGAACCGAGATCCTCAGATCTCAGCCTCCTGAGTAGCTAGGATTACAGGCGTGAGCCACCAGCACCCGGCCTTCCTTCCTCTAGATTTTTGAGGAATTTATTTAACATTCTAGTATATTTACATCTACTCAGACTTCATACTCCTCACAGTTGTTCCAATTTAGTTCCAGACTTAATTTCAATGAAGCCATTTGAGTAATATAGGTTGATCTGATCAAAGCAGCAACTGCATAAATGCTCGCACCTTTTTCCATTGTACAAACTATCTTATATGTTGATCACATCAGAAAAAAGTAAAGAGAAAAGTAAGGTTTTCAACTTTGGATCATAACACTGATTAACACTGATTAAGACTGGGGTTCATGCTGCATTTTAAGGCAATTCGTCATTAGAGTATTGTATCAAAATGCTCAGAAAATCTGGAACACCTGACAAAATGGCAAGTCAGCCATGTTTCAGTAGAGGTCCTATAATTCCATTCATTTTCATGAAAAGTTCATTGTACCACTAATGCATAATATCCAGCTATGACCAACAAGTCAAAAACGTGGTAGAGCTGATAATCCAATCACAGAAGCAGGAAGATTCAAATTACATGTAGAATATACAAATAATATAAAATATGGCACAAATAAACCTGAAAACAAGTACATTCACTGTCTTAGGAACTTGCAAAGTCAGACTTGCTTTCATATGAATGTAGTGACTACATTGCTTATAGTACATTTTTGTTGTTGTTGTTGTCAGTTGGTTGGGTCTTGAACTCTGGGCCTGGGCACGGTCCCTCAGCTCTTCAGCTCAAACCAGTGCTCTACCACTTGAGCCACAGCACCACTTCCGGCTTTCTAGTGGTTTATTGGAGATAAGAGTCTCTTGGACTTTCCTGCCTGGGCTGGCTTTGAACCAAGATCCTCAGATCTCAGCCTCCTGAGTAGCTAGGATTACAGGCATGAGCCACCAGTGCCCGACTTGCTTATGGTATTTTTATAGTTGAACTATATTAGTATATTTTTAAAAGTAGTAAGTCTTTTTTTTTTTGTCGCTCGTGGGGGCTGAACTCTGGGCCTGGGTACTGTCCCTCAGCTCTTCAGCTCATGGCCAGTACCCTACCACTTGAGCCACCGTGCCACTTCTGGCTTTTTTCTGCATATGTGGTGCTGAGGAATCGAACCCAGGGCCTCATGCATGCAAGGCAAGCATTCTACCACCGAGCCAACTTCCCAGCCCAGTAATACAACCTTTAATTTCTGTTCCCCACCCTGTTCTTTGGGGTTTTTTTTTGGTGCTGGTTCTGGAGCTTGAACTCAGAGCCTGGTGTGCTGTCCCTGAACATTTAGGCTAAAGGTTAGCACTCTTCCACTTGAGCCTCAGCTCCATTTCTGGCTTTTCAGTCGTTAAGTGAAGAGTCTCACTGTCTTTCCTGTTTCGGCTGTCTTTGAATTGAGATCCTCACACCTCAGCTTCCTGAGTGGCTAGGATTTCATGCATGAGCCACCAGTGCCTGGCTTTCCCCTAGTGCTTTTAAGATTGGCCTTCGAAGCCTGGTGCCAGTGGCTACTTGGGAGGCTGAGATCAGAGGATCAAGGTTCCAACTATCTCATCTCAAACCACTCAGAAACCTGGAGGTGGCTTGGTGGATCAAAGGGTAGAATGCTAGCCTTGAGCAAAACAGCTCAAGGACAGCCCCCAGGCCCAGAGTTCAAGACACAAGACTGAAGGAAAAAAACAAAAACTAACAACAACAACAAAAATCCTTTGCTTAGAGACCTACCCAGCTTTCAGGTCACTGACATTAAAACTCCTTTTCCTTTGTATGTGACCAAGCATCCGAGTGATTTTCTTGGGGAAGCCTTTCAACTATAACATCTGGAATCTACAGAAGAGATTTTCCTGCTCTACTTTATTTTGCAAGTACATTGATTCATGTCTTTTGTTTCTGAGATTATAAAAGTTTGGATAACCTCACCCACAAGCAGAAGTTTCAGGATAATGTCATTCTGTTTCTGGGCCATGGGAATAGAACCTCTTGTATTCTCTTGGAGCAAGAGCTGCGTCTCACATCAACCATTTAAAATTAGCAAAGATCGATTTCACAGTCCTAGATTAAACATCTCAGTGGTTCTGGGGAAATAGTGGCATTACTGGATCTGCTGTGCTTTCAAACTGAAAGATTTCTTTGCTTAGTGCTGTGGCCAAAGGAAAAAAAAAGTAACAAACACGAAGTAGTAATGCCTGCGTTTCTAGTTTGTGGAAAATGAATTTTATTAAGCATCCTTAAGATGATTATTATATAGCTTGCTCGGAACGCCCCACCCATCTGAAGTGTCTGACAATCTAAAGTTGTTGGAGACTCCTCAGAGGCAGCCAGCGGGCTTACACTTGGGAGCATTGGCCTCCCTGATCATCTTGTGTTTCTTCCACATCATTATTTCTGTGCTCCTAAGGATCAGCAGGATCTGGTGGTCACCTTTAAATTCATATGTAATCCTTGGGCCACGACAAGGTCACACTCCTGGGCCTGCTGCTGAACTGTCTCAGGCAAACACTGGGTGGTCTGCACACTCCATCCCGAATGTCAACGATGGTTCATTTTTAGACAAAAGCAGACCCCCAATAGGTCCCAATGGCCACTCACGGGGCGGGGGGGTGGAGGACCCCTCGGGTAGCCTGCTTACCTTGGTCCCTGAAACGTGCTGTTAGAAATTGATTTTCCTCAGAAACCACCAACTGGGTGCTCGTGAGATGTTAACGGGTGCCAGAAGGGGCGTGGGGTGGCCAGGGAGAGTGGGATTCGAACTTACGAAGGCCCAAACGAAAGACCTACCCTAACACCAGAGAAGAGAGGCTCGACGGCGCGGTGGGCGGAAGGGGCGGGCCCGGGGCTTCCGGGGCGGGCCCCCGCCGATGGCCCCCAGCGAGGGTGGTCCGCCCCTCGGGTCCCCTTCTCGGTGGTGGTTACTCTTGCCTGGCCCAGCTCATAGGCGAACGCTGTGGTGCTCGCCTTCTCCACTCAAGGATCCCAGGGCTGGGCCAGAAAGAGCCCGACGGTTATGGACACTGCGACCCTCGCGTCTCTTAGCAACGCCGCTGCGCCCCGGACCTACCGAGACGCTCACTGAGGTCCTGCCCACTGCGTGCGGGCCTCGGCCGAGGCCGTTGCGCATGCGCACGCGCGTGCCGCAGAGCTAGGCCGGCTGGCTGGCCGGTGGCCCCCCAGGGGTAGGTAGTTTGCTAAGGCTGAGTCCAGGGCGAGGGTGGAGAGTGCAGAGTGTAATGAAAGAGCCGAGGCTACTAGTGGTAGTGTGTGGTTCCTGATAGAAAGTTGAGGTCTGTTGGTGAAGGTAAAAGTGAAGTAGACATTGTGACCCCTCCCTAAAACGACTGTGTTCCCCACAAAGGCCATTTTGATGGAATGTGGCTTAGGGATGTAAGTTTGGGGCATATCGGGTGAAGCGATCTGAATCTGTAACAGAAGGCCCACAGGGTAAAAATTGCACACCTGTCCTGGAGCTGATATTATCCAGGCCTGACCTTTGTCTTGATTAATGATGTGTGTGTGTAAGTGTAATCAGCTTGTATAAAATCCAGGGTTTCACCTTCCTCTTGATCAGAACTTCTTCTGGCACTGGCCCTGTTTAGGTAACCAGGCAGGTCAACTCCTTTATTCTCTCTAAAAAGTGATCATATCTTTGCTGGTTTGCATTGGGCCTGACAATGAGTAAACCAACAATAAATGGTATCTATAGCTTTGTTTGTGTAACGACATCTCCATTATTATACCTAAATGCCATTTATTTTAGCGAAAAGTGATCAGAATTAGGAAATGTATTTGGAACCTGGAGCCATCAGGACTTGGCAATTGGAGGGAGAAAGAGACAATTGGAGTCCTGGGATCACCAGAAACAATAGTTAAAAGATTTTAAGAATTACTTGTTCAACACAGATTACATAAGCTAATAAAGTTAGTCAAAACAGATACTAAAAACAAAAAAGTCCCATTCACTTATTTGTAACTCCAAATTTATTTCCTCAGTCCAGGTCTTTCAAGCTCTGCTGCATTTGCTCACCCTTCTTCTCTCCATTTGTGCCCTCCCTATTGCCCTCCTCCCCCAAACATTTTTCTGAGGGGCAGTTTCTTTTGCTGTTTGTTTGGTGTGGAGAAGAGGTTTGAGGAAGCTGGGTTTTTTTTTGACAACCAAGTGGAGCAAACAGATGTGAGCTCACAGTGGTGGCTTAGATCTGTAATCCTAGCTTCTCCAGAGGCTGAGCTCTTAGGATCATGGTTCAAAGTCAGCCTTGGCAGGAAAGGTTTATGACTTATTGCCAATTAACAACCCAAAAAGCTGGAAGTAGAGAGGTGGCTCAGGTGGTAGAGTTCTAGCCTTGAGCACAAAAGCTAAAGGATAGTGCCTAGACCCTGAGTTCAAGCCCCAGGAATGGCAAAAAAAAAAAAAAGGAATTATTTCTGTTAGAATACATATTCCACATTCACCATTATGTCTTTAGTGTGCAGTACTGTGTTTGATATGCAACAGAGGATTTGTAACTATTGGTTATATTAATATTTCCTGGAGAACTGAAATCACTTCTAATTTTGATTAAAAAAAGTTCTGAGAACTGGTGTGCTTTCTAAACTCTAGTTCAGTGTCTTTCAATTTTTTACTTCATGAGAACCATGAGAAGAGGTGGGTTGCTGGCCGCTACCCCCAGTTTCTGATCCAGTGGGTCAAGACTGCAGTAGAAAATTATTATTTTTTATTTTTTATTATATATATATTTTTTGGCAGGGGTCCGGTCATGGGGCCTGAACTCTGGGCCTGGGCACTGTCCCTCAGCTCTTCAGCTCAAGACTACTGCTCTACCACTTGAGCCACAGCACCACTTCCAGCTTTTTTTCTTTTTGCATATGTGGTGCTGAGGAATTGAACCCAGGGCCCCATGCATGCAAGGCAAGCGCTCTACCACTGAGCCACCTTCCCAGCCCCTGCAGTAGAAAATTATTATTGAAGTATTATTATTACTATTACTATTATTCTGGGGTTTGAAATCAGGGCCTGGGCACTATTCCTATTCTTTTTTTGCTTAAGGCCAAGTCACTGCTCCACTTGTGGCCTTATTCACCTCAGATGAGAGTCTCGTGGACTTTCCTCAGCCTCCTGAGTAGCTAGGATTATAGATGTGAGCCAGTGGTATCTAGTGTGAATTATTATTCTTGACAAGTTCCTAAATGTTGTTGTTGATACGATTTCTGGATCCACACTTTGAGAAAAGCTGTCCTAAACTGACCTCTATCTTGTTGAAATCCCTCTCATTATTGGACAAGCTACAGATTGAACTGCTTGGTTTGGCCCTTAGTAGGTGCCAAGTGACCCTGCTTAATTGGCTCAGTCTTTAATTTCCTCTCTTCCTCATGGCTTCACCCTTGTGAGTCCAATATTGAAGTTTAGAGGAATGAGTCATAGTTTAATAAAGGCACACTTCAGAGATACCAGGTTTTTCTTTGCCTTGGAGGCTAGATTTAGCTGACTTGTTTTTTCAATGCAGTTTCCTCATCTGCAAAATAAGAACCCAAACTGTACTTACCTTATGGGACTGTTGTAGAGATAAAAAATAAGTATAGGGCTGGGAAGGTGGCTCAGTGGTAGAGCACTTGCCTTGCATGCCTGAGGCCCTGGGTTCAATTCCTCAGCACCACAAAAGCAAAAAGAAAAAAGCCGGAAGTGGCGCTGTGGCTCAAGTGGTAGAGTGCTAGCCTTGAGCTGAATTGCTGAGGGACAGCGCCCAGGCCCAGAGTTCAGGCACCACGACCAGACCCTTCCAAAAAAAATATAGGGCTGGGATGTAGCTCAGTGGCAAAGCATTTGCCTAGCAAGTACAACGTCCTGGGTTTGATCCCCAGTACCAAAAAAGAAAAGACAAAAAAACACAATTAAAAAAAATAAGTATAAAGCTTCTCACTCAAGCTGGGTGCCAGTGGCTCACACCTGTAATCCTAGCTACTCAGGAGCCTGAGATCTGAGAATTGTGGTTCGAAGCCAGCAGGGCCAGGAAAGTCTCCTGGAGACTCTTATCTCCAGTTAACCCACTCAAAAACCAGAAGTGGTGCTGTGGCTCAAGTGGGAGAGCACTATCCTTGAGCACAAAAAGGCTCAGGGAAAGTGCCCAGACCCTGAGTTCAAGTCTCACAACTGACAAAAACAAACAAACAAAAGACCCTTCTCACTCAAATCCAACGCCTGTGGGAAGAGACATCTCTACTAATTGATCTTTCCTTAATCTCCACATTTTTTTCAAGCATACTTCCTGTTAAAAATACTGTTATTTGTTGCCTTGACTTTTTCTATCACACTATATGCTCTTGATTGGGCATGCTAGACTTGAGAAAAAACAAAACAAAACAGCTAAGGGGACAGTGTCCAGGCCCTGAGCCCCAATACTGGCATGCACACACACACACACACACACACACACACACAACCACCACCACCACCCACCACCACCACCACCAACAAGTAACATTGTTGTGCACATTTTACAGTTTGATTAAAAACACTCACTGGAGGAATTTCTCTAGGTATTCTGTATTCTAAAACATATACTCTCTTCTGAAAAGCTTATTTTAGTCTTCAGATGCCAAAAAGCTGGGGATTGTGTCTCCCTCTTTTCTTTTACTTCTAAAAGAGCCAAACAAAGGATGTGCTCCTATAAGAGTACCTGTAAACTAGTCTTTACTAATTTCTGTCCTTTTTTCCCCTCACTCTATTTCCTTTATTCTTTTATATTATATCCCTATGGAAAGAAGAGGAGACAAATAACTAAACTGAGCATTATCTTGTCCTGTCTCTCCAGGAGCTCCAAATTCTGAGAGATTCTGTAGGTATGAGCCACTGCAGATTTTGTTGCTAAGCATGGACATGCTAGACCAAGAATAATTCTCCTTTATCTAGAACCATCCCCTTGAAATAAAGTCAAAGGACTTGCCAGTAGTAGCCTGGCAGAATATTTGACTTCAATTGTCAATTGTGACATCTATTTTTCTCCCTTCCTTTCCTACCTCTCCCTCTTCCTCTTTAAGATTTCCCAGAACCTGTACTTGAATAGAATTCTGGGAATCATGGCTACAAGCACAAGCTGATACACCCTTTGAGGATGGCATTCTGATTTCTAACTCTTCTAGGAAGAAATCGTTCCTGGCTTCATTCCCAGATCATTTTCTGTCTCCATCAAAGTATGGAGTTACTGTATTCTGAAAATCTATGGTCTCCAAACTGGTTGATCACTACTTAATGGCACATCTTAGTGAGCTCTGTAACTATCAAAGGTTTTGTCTCTGTGTCCTGCAAATCATGATTTCAAAAAGGCTTCTAATTGTTTAATCCAATTGATCAATAATACTGTGATGTCTAAAAAATAAAAAAAAATACTGTGAAGTCTGACTTGCTAGGAAGCAATGTCTGACTTACTAGGAAGAGATACAAAAAAGCCATTGTATGTATTTGATGGATGATCTCCACACACACACACACACACACACACACACACACACACACACACACAATTTTATTTTTTGTCGGTTGTGCGGCTTGAACTCAGGGCCTGGGCACTGTCCCTGAATTCTTTTGCTCAAATGCTAGCGCTCTACTACTTTGAGCTACAGCCTACTTCCCGTTTTCTGGTGGTTAATTAGTGATAAGAGTCTCATGAACTTCCCTGCCCCGGCTGGCTTTGAACCGCAATGCTCAGATATCAGCCGCCTCAGTAATTAGCATTACAGCCGTGAGCCACCAGTGCTCAGCTGCAATCGGCTATTCTCAGTCTGCTCACTTCCCTTTTTGGAGCACAAGCTCATGGTTATACGGATTCCCTCCGCGACAGGTCTTCACACGAACAACAACTGCGTTTCTTTTGTGGCAGAAAGAGACTCCGAGCAGGTGCTGCGGCTGGGCTCACTGCGCAGGCGCTCAGCGGGACTTAAAACTCGACGATTCTCCTCGGCGCCGCCCCTCTGCCTCCGGCCGCTAGGATTGGACGAGGGCTGAACTCGGTTGGCCAACGGCGAGGCGGCGCGCAGGGTCCCGGAAGTGGCGGCGCGGTGGGGCCGGGGTGGTCCCGGCTTCCGCGCCTAGCAGGGCTCGGCGGCAAGGTCTTGTCCTGGCTTCGGTGGCGCCATGAGCTCCTTCCAGGGGCAGATGGCCGAGTATCCCACCATCTCCATAGACCGCTTCGACAGGGAGAACCTGAGAGCCCGTGCCTACTTCCTGTCCCACTGTCACAAAGGTGAGTCCTCCGCGCCCCCAGTCTTGGGCTGCCGGGGTCAGAGGTCGGTACCGCCTTGCAGAACTGTGATCAGATGCTGCTATTACATTTTTGTTTTATTGTCTTACTTTTGTGTTGGTTCTGGGGCTTGAACTCAGCGCCTCACACTCTTCTTTGGCTTCTGTGCTGAAAGCTGCCTCTCCCACTTGAGCCCCTGTTGGGTTCTTCTGGTCGCTCTGCTAGTAGAGATGGAGATTTTTGAGGTTGACTGAGCTCTTCTCCTGTACTCCCCCACTTCTCTTGACCCTGTGTAAGAAAAACAGATTCCAGGTTAACCAGTTACACCCTCAAACGTTAGTTAGCAAGCACCCTGCCTCCTCCATAGACACAGCCAAACAACCTCCTCGGCTTGACCAAATACCAGCTACTGTTCATTTAGCTATCATCACTTACAGAGCTCGGGCCTGCTTTGAACTGGCCATCCTCCTGCCTCTGCCTGCCCAGGCATGCACCGCTACTGTTGGCTCCCCTCACTTTTCAGAAGTTCTGTCCATCTCCAACAGGAGACCGGTGGAGCTAGTCGTAGTTTGTTGTTAGCATTTGTTAGACTGACTCATGAATCACCAATTCTACCAACGAAAGCAGTTTTATTCACAGTGCTAATTAGCACAACCATTAGCACTGATGAGAAATCAAGATAAACTGGAATGCTCCAGTGGCAGCCTCTTCCAGTGCTACCTTCCACAACAGCTTGAGAAGGTCTGAACTCTACTGTAGAGGAGTGAAGCAGTCTCTCTCTCTCTCTCTCTCTCTCTCACACACACACACACACAGACCCCAACACTACATATACTTACCTAGTAAGCAGGAGGCTTTAAGTTAAATCCCAGGACTGGAGGAGAGGAGGGGAGAAGAGGGTGGGGAGGAGAAGAGAAAAGAAGAAAGCGAAGAAAAATAGAGGCAAAATAGTACTGTGATCAGTTGAGGGTCTGTGATGTTTCAGAATAATATTTGTGGTTTGGTTTTATTGAGAAACCACTGCTGGATGAGGATGCCTTGGTTTTTATTGTTTTGGGTTGAGTCTAGAATTCAAAGTGTGATAGCTGTTAAGAAGAAAATTCCTTAGTCCTGAGCCTCAGATTCCCTTAGGACCAATTGGGAAGGGGCTTAAGGGTGAGGGAGGATCCAGGATGCAAAGCTATAGGGTGCCACCTACTGAGTTAGTTCAGAAACATGAAGTACAATCTTGATTCACCTTCCTTTTTTTTTTTTTCCTCTGTGACACAGCTTCTTCGGAAATGGATTCCTGGTTGGGTTAGTGTTGCTGACTTCTTGGTTTTCACTGGGTACAGGAAGCCCCAATTATGTATTCCTGCAGTGGTGGTGGTAATTAAGAGATCAGACATGGTTTGATTTCGTTCCACAATTTAGAAGTGTTTGGTTGTCTAGGTCTTTACAAGCCAAGGATTTGGAAAGTATAATAATACATACTTTGTATAGAGTATTGCTTAAGGGTTGGCTTTTTCATTTGTCTCTGTGGATTGGAGGGTTGAGGCTCAAGTCTGCGTGACTGTGACATCCCACCTTTGAGTCCTGAAGTCACTGGAATGATTTCCTAGCAGAATCTCTGGAAGCAAGCTTGGAAGTCTAGCTGAACTAACTTTGTGGTAGAGACTGAGCGAGTTCCAGGGTGTTGTGAGAAGACAGTGAAGAGAAGGACTCTCAGTTCTCCACACATGAAATTTCAGTTCCTTCTTCTACCAAAAACTATTTCTGTTTCAGTGCTTGGAATCAAACACAGGGCCTCAAGTATTTCTAGGCAAATGCCCTACCCTCAACTATACCTCGACATTTTTCTTTCTTTCTTTCTTTTTTTTTTTTGGTGCTGATCCTAGGGCTAGAACTCAGAGCCTGAGTGCTGTCTCTAAGCTCTTTTGCTCAAGGCTAGCACTCTACCACGTGAGCCATAGCTCCACTTCTGACTTTTTGGTAGTCTCATGGACTTTCTAAATGCCTGGACTGGCTTTGAACTGTGATGGTCGGATCTCAGCCTCCTGAGTAGCTAGGACTTTTCAGTTTGATTGGTCTCACTGTGTAACCCGAGCTAACTTCAAGCTGATCTTCTAGGCTGTCTGGTGCCTGTCTGGGCTAAATTGCGTTCTTTTCTTTTTTAAAAAATAGCAGTAGTCTTGAGCACCAATAGATATTAGATAGGTACATGGAAATTTCTGATTAGGAAACACTTATCTCTTGCATAGTTCTAAGGTTACTTGGAGTTCTTTAAGGTTTTTTTTTAAAGAGGAAAAACATACATTTGCGATGTGATTATTTAATTTCAATGTAGTAGTTCAAGGGTGGACAGTGTTTAGTGATTCCTGTCTTTTTACCCAAAGGATTCATCAGCCAGTTGCTGGTGGCTCGTACTTGTAATCCTAGCTACTCAGGAGGCTGAGATCTGAGGATTACAGTTCAAACCCAGCCCAAGCAAGGAAGTCTGTGAGATTTTTTTTTTTTTTTTTGTCTGTCGTGGGCCTTGAACTCTGGGCCTGAGTGCTGTCTTTCAGCTCTTCAACTCAAGGCTAGCACTCTACCACTTGAGTAGATTCTTATCACTAAAAAACTGGAAGTTGAGCTGTGGCTCAAAGTGGTAGAGCACTAGCCTTAAGCAAAAAAAAAAGCTCAGGAACAGCCCCCAGGCCTTGAGTTCAAACCCAGTGCTTCACAACAACAACCAAAAAGGGTTTGTCACATAGAGAAGAAAGAGCCAGTGGTCAGTGGAGAGTGAAGGTCCTGTATTTTCTCTCACCAGGAACTTTAAGATGGCAGCTCCAGTGGCTGAGGCCAAGGAATCCTCTGATAAAGAACATGTTTATGATTCCTATTCTTTTGCTTGTAGATCACATGAAAGGATTAAGAGCTCCTACCTTGAAAAGAAGGTTGGAATGCAGGTAATAAGATACTGCTGCTGCTGCTGCTGCTGCTGCTGCTGCTGCTGAGTGTGGGTAATAATTGAGAGAAAATATCAGAATATCTAGACAGCACAGTACTTGCATCATAAGGGACAATGCAATGCGATGGACGTTTACCACCTGAGCTTATATCCAGATGGGAGGACTTGAACCAGTACCCGAATTCCAGGCCCTCTGCCTCCTCTCAGTCATCCTTCCTAAAAGATAACTTAAAAAAAAAAAAAAGATAACTTCTATTTAGGCTTTGTACCATGGGTTAGCTTCCATTGCTTTTGAACTTTCTTTTTTTTGGTCAGTTGTGGGGCTTGAACTCTGGCCTTGGGTACTGTCCCTGAACTCTTCAGCTCAACCAGTTGAACCACAGTGCTACTTCCAGTTTTCTAGTGGTTTATTGGAGATAAGAGTCTCAGGGGCTTTCTTGCCGGGGCTGGCTTTGAACAACGATCCTCAGATCTCAGCCTCCTGAGAACTAGGATTACAGGCATGAGCCACCGGCGTCCAGCTGCTTTTGAACTTCTGTGAAGAGAATCATACCCAATAGACTCTTATTTGTTTTTGCAGTACTAGGATTTGAACTCAGGGCCTTGTGCTTGCTAGACAGGTGCTCTGCCACTTGAGCCACACTCCAGTCTTATCATATTTACTTTCTTATACATAACTTTTATTTTCATGTGGTTCTTCCATACTAGGGCTGAAGCAACAACTCATTTGTTTTCATTTTATAGGAGTGTGTGTGTGTGTGCGTGTGAGTGTGTTTGGAGAGACAGAGAGAGACAGAGAGATAGAGAAGAGAGAGGATGGTGTTCCATTATCAAGAATTCTATGGTACCATTGTTTTATTTTCTTTCTTTTTTGGGGGGCAGGGAAGAAGTTTGAGCTCAGGACCTTAAGCCTACTAGACAGGTGTTCTAGGGTGTTGCGCCCCAACCCTTTTTATGTTCTTGTTATTTTTCAAATAAGGTCTTTCTTGTGTTTGCCTAGGACAGTCTTCTGACTTATGCTTTCTGGTGCAGCTGGAACTAATAGCATGCACCTCCACACCTGGCTTGTTGAAATGGGGTTTCATTTACTTTTTTGTTGAGACTCTTCCCAATGTCTGCCTCCTGAGTACCCGTCATTGAATATTTTCTTAAACCTGAATGATTGGATTCTCTTCCTGAAGTTGTTGCCTCAATCTGAATTCCAAATTCTCAAGTATTATAGCCTGGAGAGCTAGCTTCAACTGAAGTTCATGCAATGCTTCTACCATATTTTGTGATTTAGGCACTTTCAAAGATATGCTCAAGTTTAAGATGAGGTAGCTGCCTTTCCACTCAAAGAAGGATCTGGTTTTTGTTTAGTTTTGTTGTAGTGGGATTTGAACTCAGTGCCTTGGGCTTGCCAAACAGACACTTAACTAACCACTTGAGCCATGCCCTCAGGTCCAACGCCTGTGCTTTTGAGGGACATTTCAGTTCTAGACCATAACAGATATGTTGGGACTTCAGCTTAACACAAGAAATAGATTTCGGAGTCCCCAAGGTGACTCATTTTGGATCAAACTTAATTTTTTTGTCTTTTCCTTTCAGCTTGAAGGTTTTCTTGTACTGTTCTCCTGTTACCAAGGAGTTGCTGTTAACTAGCCCAAGATACAGATTCTGGGAGAAGCGAATAGTAAGTTTTGCTGTTTTGAATAATGTTAATTCTTGGGGAAGTAGGGGAGAAGTTTTAAGGGTAGATTGAAGAAAGCATTGGAATGATTCAAAACGCAACTCTTTACCCACTACAGTGACCAAGTTAATTGAGCAATTTAAGGGAGACATTTAGTCTTTTGTCACTCCACAGTTTAGGGAAAGTCAGCATTTAGTTGTTAATTTGTTTTTCTTCAAAAGTTTAACCTACATCTTTTGCTTTGTTTATTTAGTCTTAAGGACCCTACCTGTATTCTAATATTTTACAATGTAGAACATCATTAGTATAATTGCTCAGTCTGTTTATTCAGATCATGAGCTAAATCAGGAAAAATAAACATTTTATAGGTTATTAATAAGAAAGGCATAAAAATGGCAGAATAAGAAAAGTAGAATGGCCGGGCGCTGGTGGCTCATGCCTGTAATCCTAGCTACTCAGGAGGCTGAGATCTGAGGATCACGGTTCAAAGCCAGCCCGGGCAGGAGAAACTGTGAGACTCCTATCTCCAATAAACCACCAGAAAACCGGAAGTGGCGCTGTAGCTCAAGTGGTAGAGCGCTCACCTTGAGCTGAAGAGCTGAGGGACAGCGCCCAGGCCCAGAGTTCAAGCCCCACGACAGACAAAAAATAAAAAAAAAGTAGAATGAAGCTAGGTATGGTAGCACACACATGTAATCATGGGACACTAAGGCAGGAGGATCAAGAGCTTGCAGGCCAACCTAATCTGCATAGTAAGACTGTCTTAAAAAAATACAGAAGGGGGCTGGGAAGGTGGCTCAGTGGTAGAGCGCTTGCCTTGCATGCCTGAGGCCCTGGGTTCGATTCCTCAGCACCACATAAGCAAAGAGAAAAAAGCCGGAAGTGGCGCTGTGGCTCAAGTGGTAGAGCGCTAGCCTTGAGCTGAAGAGCTGAGGGACAGCGCCCAGGCCCAGAGTTCAGGCCCCACAACCGGACCCTCCTCCCCTAAAAAAATAACAAATGTCCGCATCAAAGGTATAAGACATTTAATCCATATTGCTAGATCACCTTGGTTTGCTTGTTTTTATTATTTTTTTTGCCAGTCCTGGGGTTTGAACTCAGGGCTTGAGCACTGGAACTGAGCTTTTTGCTCAAGTCTAGCACTCTACCACTTGAGCCACGGAACTACTTCAGCTTTTATTGTTTATGTGGTACTGAAGAATTGTACCCAGGGCCTTGTGCATGCTAGGCAAGCACTCTACTACTAAGCCACATTCCCAGCCAGATCACCTTAATGTTATAAATCTGCTCTCCAAGAATCACAGGGGCTGGGAATGTGGCGGAGAGGTAGGGTGCTGACCTAGCATGCACAAGGCCCTGGGTTCAATTCTTCAGTACCACATAAACAGAAAAACCTGGAAGTGGCCCTGTGGCTTAAGTGGTAGAATGTTAGTCTTGAGCAAAAGAAGCTCAGGGACAGTGCCCAAGCCCTGAGTTCAAGCCCCAGGACTGGCAAAAAAAAAAAAGAAGAAGAAAAAACTATCATAGCAGTTACAATGATAGACTAAAAAACAAAGAATTGTCTCAGCAGTTTAAACTTTGGCCAACAGCCAAAAACCTGGCAAGCAAGCACACAGGACAGGCTACTCCCTATTTATCCCTAAGGAACCCGTAGCAGGCCCCGCCTTCTGCTTAGATTGCTTGGTGATTGGCTAGTTTGAATAGGGTAAAATGTATTTAAATAAGGTGATTTTGAAATAAGATTAACAGTAAACAAGTAATCTCAAAATATCCTCCCCCCCTCTGCTATTCTTGTACTATCTAAGATGTGTCTTAATTCCATCTTGAAAAGAAACAAGTTTAAGACAAAAACCTTACATTTGAAAAATCCTTCCTTATCCCAAAGCAGTTCTTTTCCTTAACAAGAGCCAATCCACCAAGCCAAAGCAGGAACTTTTAAGCAACTTTTAAGAAAAGACAGTGTTTCTTACGCTTAATACAGGTTTTTGTTTTTGTTTTTTTTTTTTGGTTGTGGGGCCTGACCTCTGGGCCTGGGCACTGTCCCTCAGCTCTTCAGCTCAAGGCTAGTGCTCTACCACTTGAGCCACTTCTGGCTTTTTCTGCTTATATGGTGTTGAGGAATTGAACCTAGGGCCTCATGCATGTGAGGCGAGCACTCTACCACTGAGCCACCTTCCCAGCCCCAGTACTGGTATTTTTGCTTTATCATGTTTCGAACATAATGAAATCAAATTGCTCTGTGTGGAATCTATGTAACTTCTTCCCTTAGTTCCCTCTAGTCTGCAAAGCATGAAGAACTGATAGCATGCTTCATCTTGTATTTCAACAGGTATCAATTGAAATTGAAACTCCTACCCAGGTATCTTTGGTGGATGAAGCCACAGGCGAGGTAACTATGAATTGCTTTTGGATTTTCTTCTTACTGCAACAATGATAGAGTTGCTCTTTCTTTTTGACTTCGAATGCTCATTTAACTGTCCATTAAAATTATTAAACTTTCCGGGGAAAAAAAGCAACCAAGACATTTGTGATTGTTTTAGACCCTGTGAGCTGCTATCACAAATCTGCGGTAGGCTGGGGCGTCTTGCATAATTCTGCTTCACAGAAGGCTGCTATGCACTGTGTTGTCCTGTAAGAGAGGGGCAGAAAGCTCCCCTTTAAAGGGCAGGTCCCCACATGCACCTCCATGTTTATTGCAGCGCTGTTCACAATAGCTAGAATATGGAAACAACCCAGATGCCCCACCACAGATGAATGGATCCAAAAATTGTGGTATCTATACACAATGGAATATTATGCAGCCAATAGAAATGATAAAATAATGGCATTTGCAGGGAAATGGATGAAGCTAGAAGAAATCATGTTTTTTTTTTTTATTTGTGAACATACTGTACAGAGGGGTTACAATTACATGGGCAGGATAATGCGTACATTTCTTACCAAGCATTGCAGCCTCCTCCTTTGGTTTTCCCCCCTCCAGAAGAAATCATGTTAAGCGAGGTAAGCCAGGAGCAAAGAGACAAACGGTATACATGGTCTCCCTGATAAGCGGATGTTAAATCCAAAATGTTAGGTGATACGACAAAATTAACAGGACTCAAGAAACAAAGAACTTCCACTCATCTGGTTGAACCACTACTAAATATCCCCATGCTGCTGATCACATGTATGGTGTATACGAGTACCCCGTTATATGTTATAGACCGTGATAGACAATTTGCTCCAGGAAAGTTAGAATGAACTTGTGACTTTAAATGAGCATCATTATTCCACAATACTGTGAAATTTGGGAAATTATGTAATCACTTAATCACAATAAAAAAAAAAAAACACCAGAAAACTAGAAGTGGCGCTATGGCTCAAGTGGTAGAGCATGAGCCTTGAACTGAATTGTTCAGGGACAGCTCCCAGGCCTAGAGCTCAAGTCCCACGACTGACAAAAAAAAAATGAGAGGTCTTTCATGCGATTGTTTCTAACAATATTTATAAGATTATGTCTTTGTTGCCTTGTATGTCCCTCCCCCACGGTATAACCCCTGCTTTCACTATATATGATGTTGGTAGATGTGGAGGGGAAGGGAAAAAACAAATTGTTAAAACACGGATACAGGAGGACCCATTGCAACAATGAGATGTACAAGTCGTTATGTCGAAAACAAACTTTACAACTTTGGTGGGAGGGACGGGGGGGGGGCGGGGAGCGAAGGGATGGGAAGGGGAAACAAAGGAGGAGGCTACAATGCTTGATAAGAAATGTACTCATTATCTTACCCATGTAATTGTAACTCCTCTGCACAGCATTTTCACAATATAAAAATATATTAAAAAATAAAAATAAAGGGCAGGTCCCCAGTTCAAGCCCCACAATTGACAAAAATAAATTAAAAAATAAAGTAAAATAAAATAAAGGGCAGTGACCCCACCGGGGAGGTCCTCCTTTCAGAACTGAGCCCTCCCTCTGAACAGCCAGGTAAAATCACTTTGGGAGCTAGGAAAAATTCACCCTGTACATTCATTCAGTCCATAAAAGTACTTACTGCCCACATTGAAAGATTTGAGCATGACATTATTATTATTATTTGTTTTACCAGTTCACAAGGGGAACTCTAGTTTTATGTGATGTAATGGGCACATTTATTACCTTTTTTCATACATATTTTTTATTGTAAAAATACTATACAGAGGGGTTACAGTTACATGAGTAGGGTAACGAATACATTTCCTATCAAACATTGTTATCTCTTCCTTTCATTTATTACATTTTATTAGAATTTTTAGGATGTGAAATAATGGTTAATATTTTTAAAGTGAATTTATTTCTCTTTGTTTTGTCGGCCATGGGCTTGAACTCTGGGCCCGGTCGCTGTCCCTAAGCTCTTCAGCTCAAGGTGAGTGCTCAACCACTTGAGCCACAGCGCCACATCTGGTTTTCTAGTGGTTAATTGAAGATAAGAGTCTCATGGACTTTCCTGCCCAGGCTGGCTTTAAACCGTGGTCCTCAGATCTCAGCCTCCTGAGTAGCTAGTGCCACCAGTGCCCAGATCATTGTAACTTTTTTTTTTGGTCCGGTCGTGGGGCCTGAACTCTGGGCCTGGGCGCTGTCCCTCAGCTCTTCAGCTCAAGGCTAGTGCTCTACCACTTGAGCCACAGCGCCACTTCCGGCTTTTTTATTTTTGCTTATGTGGTGCTGAAGAATCGAACCCAGGGCCTCATGCATGCAAGGCAAGCGCTCTACCACTGAGCCACCTTCCCAGCCCTCATTGTAACTTTTTATTGGGTCATTTTCTTTTTACTTTTTTCTTTTTTGTGCCAGTCCTGGGGTTTGAACTCAAGGCCTGGGTACTGTCCTTGAGCTTTTTTGCTCAAGGCTAGTACTCTACCACTTGAGCCATGCTCCACTGTTGCTTTTTAGTGGTTAATTCTAGAGAAGAGTCCTATAGACTTTCCTGCCTGGGCTGACTTCTAACTTTGATCCTCAGATCTCAGCTTCCTGAGTAGCTAGGATTACAGGTGGTAAGCCACTGAGCACCTGGCTCAGACCACATTTTGTTTATCCATTCATTCATTGCTTGACCCACATTAAGATATATTATCTGCTTTATTTATGTAAGTTTTGGTGATTACTTCAGTTGTTGTGTTTTTCTTTTCAGAAGGAGGAGATTGTTGTGACTCTCTTACCAGCAGGTCACTGCCCAGGATCAGTTATGTAAGTGGGGCCCTCTATTTTGTTTCTTTACTATAGATAAACATGTATTTTATGTGTAGAAATCATGTTTTAGGATCTGAAAGATTGCTATGGGTAGGGAAATTTGGCCATTTTTCTGGCCAAGTTCAATCTCTAAAATGAACTTGGGAACCTTGGTGAAGGTTGAATTTGACATGTGGCTTTCTGCTTGGTGGCAGTCTTCAGTAGTTACTTCTCCAGTTATTTTGCTCAGTCTTAGTACCTGGAGCTTTCTCTTCAAGAACGAGATCCCCAGGTTTAATTTTGAGTGGAAACTTAACTACAGGACACACTAACTACATGTCAGTAGTATCTGCATTGTTACTCCTATCTCCGTGTGTGTGTGTGTGTGTGTGTGTGTGTGTGTGTGTGTGTGTGATATACTGTTTTTTATAAAGGATGTGTGTAGTAGGAAGCACTTTCCTTGGATTTGGCAGGTAGAGTATGGGGACAATAGATCTTGTTATCAGCTATCTAGGGTTCCAAGAAGAGTACCAGTGAGGAAACCCCGCTCATGCTTAGGCTGCAGAGCTCAGTGGCATACTGCGCGTGCGTGATTCATTTTCTCCCTCAGTGGCCCAAGTTCCGCTAAAGACATGCCATAGAACTCAGAAATTCTACTTTATCGCTTTATTTAATCGCATGCCCTTTCATCGTGTTTTTGGGGGGTGAGTGGGTGCTGGTTGGTGTTTGGAAGGTAGATCTTCACACAGTTAAGGGCAGGGAAACACTGAGCAGATCACACAGAAGTTTAATTAGGCCGTTGCCCAGGGGACAGGAGCATCCTGCATCCGCACAGCCGCCTTGCCCACCTGCGGGACTTAAAAATCACTGCGTTTCCCTCCTAGCTGGAGGTTGGGTGTAAATAATAAACATCTGAAGTATGTGTAGGGTCCTGTGCCTAGTCACATGGACTCAAGCGTGGTGTATGCGGAGAGCACTGCAGTGGTACAACTCCTTTGAACAAAGAACTCATCATCTAACAAAATGAATACCTGGAGGCTGAAGTGTGGGGTGTGTGTGGGGGGGGTGAGATCAAGAGGAGGGGGCAGATGAACAGAGAGAGGAAGGGTGGGCGAAGGCAGTCATAATACTCATTGTACAGACGTGAAACTGGGACCAGGGAACTTGAGGGCAGGGGTGGATGGGTTTGGGGAGAGACTGAGGGAGAAGATGTGTTGTACCCACAAACTGACATGTTGAATTGAAGCCTTTGTACAACTATTTAAAGATAGTAAAAAAATTGTTTTTGAAATGTCTTTTGATTTTAAAAAAACATTGGCTTTTTAGTGTCGCTTGGTCAAAACCATGTATTATAAATCCATGCATAAGGCAGGCTTCCTGATCTTCCTTTACTAGGACTTTGTCTGAGACTTGCAATATTTCCTCTTCAGGTTTTTGTTCCAGGGCAACAATGGAACTGTGTTATACACAGGAGATTTCAGACTGGCTAAAGGAGAAGCTTCTAGAATGGAGCTTCTGCACTCTGGGGGCAGGTACTGGACTTTCTCTACTTCTTGACTTTTTAAAGGAAATGTTACTGTTCATTTACCACCAAACACAAGCTTTTGTTCCTATTGAAAATCAAATATGGGCTCTGGTGTGGTGGCACATGCCTGTAATCCCACCCAGTTACTCAGGAGACAGAGGTAGAAAGACAAAGTTAGCATTCAATCTTAACTGAAAAACTGTAAAGCAAAGAACTGTTGGCATGGCCTTGGAAGTTCAAGGCCCTGTGTCAATTCCCTGGTGCTACAGAATGAAATGAAAAAATTGATGGTAATGATTAAATTGTTCAACTTGAAATGGGCCCATAGAACTTTCTGTGGGTTGAATGGAGTAGATGGCTTTGTCAAAATTGATTGGATCCTTCATTTAAAATCTATAGTGTGTTGTTTAGAAAAGATTTCCCCATAAAATGGCTTAATGTAATTAGAATTCCAAATGGAACAGAGCTCCCTGTAAAATAATTTTACATGTAATTTATGTCACATGATATGTATGACTCACACGCTTTTTCTTTTTCAGGGTGAAAGACATCCAGAGCGTTTATTTAGATACTACTTTCTGCGACCCAAGGTTTTATCAAATTCCAAGCCGAGTAAGTCTGCCTGGAAAATGGGTGATGGTTGGGCATAGCTGTGTGTCTAGCTGGATAAGTGTGGGATGACGGGTGCTACTTGTGTTGGAGAGAGATGCATGGGGTAAGGTTCTTCAGAGTGTTCAGTGTTTCTTAAAACTCCTATGTAGGAGGAGTGCTTAAGTGGAATCTTAGAGCTGGTTCGAAGCTGGATCACAAGGAGTCCGTACCATGTGGTGTGGCTGAACTGCAAGGCAGCGTATGGCTATGAGTATCTATTTACCAACCTCGGTGAAGAACTTGGGGTCCAGGTACTGTGGCCTTTGCTCTTCCCTTCCATCCTCCCTACTTCATCCTCCTTTCCTGTCCCCCCTCCTCACCTCCCTGCCTTCCCCTTCCCCTGTGCCCAGGAGTAATTTCTGGTCACCTGCTTCTATTGGTTATTTCCTGCAGGTGCACGTGGACAAGCTGGACATGTTTAGAAATATGCCCGACATCCTCCACCATCTCACAACAGATCGCAGCACTCAGGTCCATGCGTGTCGGCATCCAAAGGTATTGTGTGTGTGTGAATGAGTACTTCCTATTTTTCTCAGCGTCCCTGCAGGGCAGAAACCTTCCTGTATATCAAGGACTCATAGATTCTGGTTTTTATTTTTTTCTTGGGTGCTGTCAAGGCTGGCACTCTACCACACTTCTACTGCAGGCTTCTTGGTGGCATAGAGTCTCATGAAATAGTCTTCCCTGAGCTAGGTTCAAACCATGATTCTCGTATCTTGCCTCCTGAGTTGCTAGAATCACAAGCATGAGTCACGGTGCATGGAGAGATTGTTTTGAGGTTTTTCATGATCCTAAGGTGGAAATCATACATCTATGTATAACTGTATCCCATGAACATATGCTTCAGGATTAATAATAGGCAAACTCTGAGTTCTTCTTTGTAATGAAATTTAGCCTGAGACATTTATTTGTAGTAAAAGTAGTTACATGGTATAACCTACAACTTATACAATATGTTCATATTCCACTACTATTTTTTGTTGTTGTTGTTGGTCATGGGGCTTGAACTCTGGGCACGTGAACTACAGGGCTACTTCCAGTTTTCTGGTGGTTAATTGGAGATAAAAAAAAACAAACTTAAAAAAAAACCTTTTAGTTTTATTTTGAAAGCTTTTTTGATTTTTTGTCAGTCATGGAGCTTGAACACAGGGCCCAGGTGCTATCCCTGAGCATCTGTGCTCAAGGCTAGTGCTATTCTGGCTTTTTCTGAGTAATTTATTGGAGATAAGAGTCTCTCATAGACTGGGCTGGCTTTGGTGATCCTCAGATCTCAGTCTCCTGAGTAGGTAGGATTACAGGTCTTAGTCACTGGCACCTGGCTTTAAAAATCCTTTTAAGTAGTAAAGTTGACAGATTTGTTCAAAGAAGATGATTGCCTTCAGCACAGAAGCCCTTTTACACCAGGATAGTTCTCTCACATAACTGCAGTCTGATTCCCTGACTCAGGAACTTTAGCATCAGTATAGTACTAGTAGTAGCTAGAGTGCAGAATTCCTATTCAGAATAGACTTCCCCTGCTGTCCTTTATAGATTTTGGAGAGAGGAGCCATCCAGGAGTTCACTAAGGGTCATACATTGCTGTCAGTCTGCCTTGAATGGTCTCTGGATTTGGTGTCCAGCCTTTTTCTTTCTCATTCTGAATTCGGAACCGTCCAGCCCAATCATCGTTCAAAATGTTTCTCAAGTTGGAATCACTCACTTGTTTCTTCATGTCTGAAAACTTAACCTACATTTATATAATTTTACAATTAGATAAGTTGGCAAATGGTATTGAAAATCTGTAATATGTGTTCATCTTCTTTTAGGCAGAAGAATATTTTCATTGGAATAAATTACCCTGTGGGATGATTTCCAAAACTAAAGTTCCACTGCACACAATCAGTATTAAGCCATCCACCATGTGGTTTGGAGAAAGAACGAGGAAAACAAATGTAATTGTGAGGTAAGAAAGCAAGGACACACAGGGCGCTGGTGGCTCACACCTGTAATCCTACCTACTCAGGAGGCTGAAGACCCGAGGGTTATGATTCAAAGCCACCTGGGGCAGAAAAGTCTGTTAGACTCTTGTGTCCAATTAACCAACATACACAAAAAGCTGGAAGTGGTAGAGGGCCAGCCTTGAGCAGAAAAAACAAAGCAAGAGCTTAAGTCCCTAAGTTCAAACCCTCGTACTAGCATAAAAACAAATAAAATTTTAAAAGGGGATATGCTCTAATTCTAGGAAATAATTTCTTTAATTCACAACTTAAACTAAAGGGATGTTACTTCCAGTTCCATACTAGCCGGTGTACCCAGAAGTCTGTTGTAGTGAGAAGATTAGATGTGATGGTTGGAGCCCCAGGGAATCTGAGTGCTGTGAATTAAAGAGTTGTTGATGGAGAGCGTGGAATTCATTGGAAAGAGGCCTTTCCAGTGATACCACCTGAGCGGCGTTGAGTTGTTTAGAATGTTGGAGAACAGATTTCTACTTCTAGAAAACGTTTACTCCTGTCCCAAGAAATTGTTTCTGGTTATTGGATGGTGTTATCTTGGAATAGCCTAAATGGGAAAGGTGTGAACTTGGTTCAGTTTGTTTTTTTTTTCCTCAGTGACTTTTTTTTAATGTCAGTTGTGGGGCTTGAAACTTGGCCTGGGCACTGTTCCTTAGCTCTTCAGCTCAAGGCTAGCACTCTGCCACTTGAGCCACAGTGCCACTTCCGTTTTTTTGGTAGTTAATTGGAAATAAGAGTCTCATGGACTTTTCCAGCCTGGGCTGGCTTTGAATTGTGATCTTCAGATCTCAGCCTCCTTAGTAGCTAGGATTACAGGTGTGAGCCACTAGCACCTTGATTTCAGTGACCTTTTTTTTTTTTTTTTTAAGATTCTTGAAACACTTTACCATGTGTTTTCCAGGAAAAATACAACACCACCCATCAGAAAAATATAAGTGCATTTAATTATAATCTCATTAGTATTGAATATGGTTTAATCTTTGCTGATGTTATTTAGAAAATGGTATTACATTATCACAGTATTTATTTGTGAAGAACACTTCTGCATACTTACTAGTCAATGCTTTCTCTTTTGAAACTAATAATCACATCTTTCCTTTTCAACTCTAATAATGTATTCATTCACTTGTTCAACTATCTATTTGGTGCTTGTCCTGGGGCATGAACTCTGGGCCTGAGCACTGTTCTTGAGCTTTTGTGCTCAAGGCTAGTGCTCCACTAGTTGAACTACAGCTCCACATGCAGCTTTTGTT
Source organism: Dipodomys ordii (assembly GCF_000151885.1). Taxonomy (NCBI): domain Eukaryota; kingdom Metazoa; phylum Chordata; class Mammalia; order Rodentia; family Heteromyidae; genus Dipodomys; species Dipodomys ordii. Next base: position 15,816,890 of record NW_012267240.1, read on the forward strand.
GCTTAATTGTAGGTAAGAGTCTCACAGACTTTCCTGCCTGGGCTGGCTTTGAACTACAATTTCAGATCTCAGCCTCCTAAGTGGGTAGGATTACAGATGTGAGCCACTTGTGCCTGGCCTATTTTTTAATTGTTATTATAAAGTGATTTACAGAGGGGTTTACAATTATATAAGTTGGGCAAAGAGTACATTTCTTTTTGGACAGTGACACTTCTTTTGTTTCTTAAGGAAAAAACAACTTGTTTCCACTTCCTGGAATTCACTTTGATACATGTCTTATATGATCAGAGGCACAGTCACTGATGTTTTCCTGTTGTGTGTGTGTTTGCTTTAGGACGGGGGAGAGTTCCTACAGAGCCTGCTTCTCCTTCCACTCCTCCTTCAGTGAGGTAAGGGGCTCCCCTAGCTCAGGCCTGAGCTGTTGTGCAGCATTCAGGGTGAGAAGGCTTCCTTCATGTCTGTTCATTGATCTCCTTTCCTTTCAGATAAGTTTTAGAAACAGGTGATGCTTCTTGTGCATGGATTCTGTACTTATTTGTTTGCTGATTTATGATGACACAGCTGTCAACTCCACATTAATATTTACAGTGCTTTAGGCACCTTGGCAGACATAGTGAAAATGTGGACCACTTGATAACACATGTGATTGGCAGTACCAGTTGACACAATGCCTTTTTTTTTGCTGGTCCTGGGGATTGAACTCAGGGCCTGGGCACTGTCCCTGAGCCTCATTGTACTCAAGGCTAGCACTCTACCACTTGAGCCACAGTACCACTTCTGACTTTTTCTGAGTAGTTTTTTGGAGATAAGTGTCTCACAGACTTTTCTACTAGGGCTGGCTTTGAACTTCAGTCCTCAGATCTCAGCCTCCTGAGTAGCTAGGATTACAGGCATGAGCCACCAGCGCCTGGCCATTGTCTTCTTGTTTTAGCTTTTTGTATTACAAACAAGGGTTCTTTTTGTAATCTAATGAATGCCATCATTTTCAAGTGTTTTTTTTTTTTTGTCAGTCATGGGACCTGAACTCTGGGCGTGGTTGTTGTCCCTCAGCTCTTCAGCTCAAGGCCAGTGCTCTACTACTTGAGCCACAGTGCCATTTCGGCTTTTTCTGCTTATGTAGTGCTGAGGAATCAAACCCAGGGCCTCATGCATGCAAAGCAAGCACTCCACCACTGAGCTACCTCTTCCCAGCCCATTTTTCAAGTGTTTATGCTTTTTATTTTTCTGTCAGTCATGGGACTTGAACTTAAGGCCTGGGTGCTTTCCCTGAGCTTTTTTGCTCAAAGCTAGCTACCACTCTACCACTTGACCCACAGTGCCACTTCCAGTTTTTAGGTGGTTAATTGGAGATAAGATTCTCATGGACTTTGCTGCCTGGGCTAGCTTTGAATTTGGATCCTCAGATCTCAGCCTTCTGGGTAGCTAGGATTCTAGGCATGAGCCACCAGCACCTGGCTTTTTAAATTTAATTTTTAAAATTTATTATTATAAAGGTGATATACAAAGGGGTTACTGCAGGAAATGAGTGTATTTCTTTCTGGACAGTGCCATCCCTTCCTATGCTCTCTTCTAGTTTTCCCTTCATGATCTTGTGTTGTTTTTTTTTTCCATTTCCTGGAATTCATTTCAATAAACATAATTTTATTCTATCAGATGCACACACCTTGTTTTCTTATTTGCATTCTAGTTAACTCAGTTATAGTTAACTCACCTGAAAGATTTGTTAAATATGAGCATCTGACTTTTTTGGAGGAGACAAGGAGATTCTATACTGAAAATATGGAATCTTTGAGTCCCATTAATCAGGCTCCTGTGGAGCAGATCCCCTGAGTGGAGTTGGAGTGTCCTGGCTCCCAAGACCTGCTGCAGCTCTGTGTTGCAGTGAATTTGGAGAGGGGCCCCCAGTGTTGCCTATTTTTCTCAAGAGGTTTCCGGATGATGTCCCATGTGTAGCCAGCACCAAGAACCACAACCATACAAATTTTGCTTCTCTTTCCCATGGCTTCCTCTTAAGCCTTCTTCAACACCCCAGATTTTCACTGTAGAGATTAATTGTTCCTTTTATGTTCCCCCTAGATAAAAGATTTCTTGAGCTACATCCGTCCTGTGAACGCATACCCAAATGTCATTCCTGTAGGTATAACTCTGGATAAAGTTAAAGAAATGTGAGTAGTTCCTACTTGTGGGCCATGCCGCTCCCTTGCTGGGTTTTGTCTAGGAGACAAAAGGGTGCTTTTGCCTCCAGGTTTAAAAATGTAGAACCTATTTCTTTCATTCATTTCCATGTTTCCTTTCCATTCTTTGCATAGCTGAATGTCCAAGGAGTGTTGCCATGTTGTCCTCAGTTGAGTCTTAGCTCCACCATTTCCTTATGTGACTTGGTCAGACAAGATGGCAATTTAACTGACAGATAGAAGCAGGCCTAATGTTGAGAACCAAATATGCCATAAAGGGTTAAATTTGAACATACGATGGAGTGGTTGTTAAATGCGTGCCCCCTAGCTTATATTTCTACCGAGCAATTGTGCACTAGGCAGAGAATGACCTCCATTTGCACAAAGAAGTGGTAGCACAGCAGAGGTTCTAGAAGGTTCCAGGAGATGGATATGAATAGGGATTGTAGGATGTGGAGGCCTTGTGGTGGGCAAGGGATCTTTGAGGCTCTCTACAGGTGGGATGCTAGGTTTTTTGCTACCTGGCAGAAGCAAGCAGGTGCAATGAGAGGAAAACCCCTTCAAATCTTACTTCTGTGTCTTAGCTTTCAGCCTGTGGCTCTAGAATGAGATCAAATTTGTTAGATTCCTGCAAGATGTAAATAAATCCCATTGAGTGGGATCTGGGAAACAGCAGTGTTTTGTGAATGCCAGAGGCCGTTGTCTTACTGTTTTAGGATAGGGTCCTACTGGTCTGTGTTGTAAGAGCAAAGATCAAAGGTTTGTTTTAGTCTACTAGCAATTCCTTCACTTCTGCCAATTCTACTGGTTGTATTCAAGGACTTGTATTTACCACTTATATACTGAAGTCAAGTTGTCATTATTATTATTAAGCATTATTTTCAGTGTTTAAAAGTATGGTATGCTGGGTACTGGTGCCTCACACCCATAATCCTAACTATTCAGGAGGCTGAGATCTGAGGATTATGGTTGGAAGCCAGTCTGGGCAGGAAAGTTCATGAGACTTTTATCTCTAGTTAACCCCCAGAAAGCCAGAAGTGACATTATGCGTCAAAAAGTGGGAGAGCACTAGCCTTGAGCAAAAGAACTCAAGGACAGAGCCCAGGCCCCGAATTGAAGGTTCACAAGGGACAAAAAATAAAAAATAATAGAAAAGTAGTGGTGTGTTTTCTCCTGTGCCATTTTTTTTCTAAGATCTATAAGTGATGTTTGCCTCCCAGCAGCTCTTCCCAAAGGAAACATCAAATATTCTCATTAATTTCAGCTTAAAGCCTTTATGTCGGTCTTCCCAAAGCACTGAACCAAAGTATAAGCCCCTTGGAAAGCTGAAGAGAGCTAGAAAAATCTACCTAGACTCAGGTAAGAATGGTCCTGGGTTCAGTGGTGTGGATTTCCTGCAAAGACTGCTTCTCAGGGTGTTCTGGTTCGTGAATGTGACCTTGACAATTTAAAAAAAAAAAAAGAGTAAAGGAGTTTGCCAAACCCTGGTAGCTCATGCCTGTAATCCTATCTCAGGAGGCTGAGATCTGATGATTGCTGTTTGAAGCCAACTTGTATAGGAAAGTCTGTGAGACTCTAATCTCCAATAAACTAATCAGAAAAAGCCAGAAATAGCACTGTGGCTCAAGTGGTAGAGCACTAGCCTTGAACACAAAGAGGGCTCAGACAGCGCCCAGGCTTTGAGTTCAAGCCCCAGGACCAGAAGGGAAGGAAGAGTGAAGGAGTTAAAACTCCTGGAGGAGTCTACAATGAGTAAGTTTTGGCCAAATAAGTGAATTGGCAGCTTTTGAAAGGGACAAATTCTCTGAAACAGCCAAAATTACTCAAGAACAAAACTTGACTACTTAGTCCTATTACTATTAAAGACACCAAATTTGTAGTTAAAACTTTTCCCCAGTGAAAATCTTGGTCTAGGTAAGTTCTACAATGCTAATTCACCATAAGCTTTCCCAGAAAACAGAATAGAGGAACACTTCACAACAAATGCAGCAGTGTTCTGATACCAAACTATACAAGGTTCGTCAGAATATCCTAAAATAAGAGGCCTTTTGTCTTTGATTGTGCAGTTCCAACAACTAAAAACATAGGTAATGCTACCAATGACATGATCATTGAAAGCACAAGCTGACTCCCTTTCCCTTTATCTTGTCTTTGTCTTGTACACCTGTCTCACTTGCTCCACAGAGGAGGAAGACGATCTCTTTGATGACCCCCTGCCAGTACCTTTAAGGCACAAGGCTGCACACCCAGTAACTCTTGAGCCTGGGGTATTTCCAATAACTGCACTATCACAAAACCAGCCAGAGAAACTGATGCAAAGCATCGAATGCTGCAAAGCAGAGAATATTCAAAGCTCTTCTTTGGCCAACTTTATAGATTGTGAAGAATCCAACAGTGAAAGTGAAGAAGAATCAGAAATCCCACCTACACTGCCTAGAGCTCTGGGCTCTGAAGAATTTCCCCAGCAGAGTGCTGATGTGGATGTACCACAATGGGAAGTATTCTTTAAAAGAAATGATGACATCACAGATGAGGGTTTGGAAATTTTCCCTTCTTCCACAGACACAGGGGGCTCTCAGTCACCCAAGCTTTTCAGCGACTCTGATGGGGAATCAACCCATGTTTCCTCCCAGAATTCTTCTCAGTCAACACATATAACAGAACAAGGAAGTCAAGGCTGGGATAGCCAGTCTGATACTGTTTTGTTATCTTCCCAAGAGAAAAACGTGGGGGATTTTACCTCTTTGAACCAAGGTGTCAAGAAAGCAAAAGCCAAAGAGAACATTCCTGCCTCACAGATGGAACAAAATGTACTCTTCCCAAAGGACATTCACTCTGATGTTAAGAGCAGAGAGCAAGAAACAAGCATAGTTCCTAGTGTGGAAGGACCAACTATTGTGAGCGATGAGGAACAGCTACCTTTGGAAGAAAGGTTGCTGTGTCTTAGCTCAAGTGCAGATTCACAGAATTCCTCTGACTTTGAAATTCCCTGCACTCCAGAAGCTGAGTTACCTAGACAAGAACACTTACGTTATTTATATGAGAAACTGGCAAAAGGTCAGAGTATAGTAGTTGACAAAAGAAAATGCTCACTTTTAGATACTTAACACTTGGTCCTACAACAGTCATTAAAAATATTTCACAAAATGGCAAGTTACAATGAATCAAAATTTTCAAGTCAGCCGGGTGCCAGTGGCTCACACCTGTAATCCTAGCTACTCAGGAGTCTGAGATCAGAGGATCAAGGTTCAAAGCCAGCCTGGGCAGGAAAGTCCATGAGACTCTGATCTACAATAAACCACCAGAAAACTGGAAGTGGCGCTGTGGCTCAAGTGGTAGAGTGCTCGCCTTGAGCTGAAGAGCTGAGGGACGGTGCCCAGGCCGAGTTCAAGCCTTCAGCACTGACCAAAAAAATTATTTTTCAAGTCATTTTTTAAAGGAAGGATATAAAGGGAAACATGAAAAAGAACAGAGGAAGGAAATAAACACCTAAAATGATAGAACTACATCTGAAAAATTAATTACACTAGCTGGATGCTGGTGGCTCACGCCTGTACTCCTAGCTACTCGAGGTTAAGATCTGAGGTTTGTGGTTCAAAGCCAGCCGGGGCAGGAAAACTCTATGAGACTATTATCTCCAATTAACTACCAGAAATCTAGAAGTGGCACTGTGGCTCAAGTGGTAGAGTGCTTGCCTTGAGCTGAAGAGCTCAGGGAGTGTCCAGGCCCAGAGTTCAAGCCCCATGAGTGACAAAACAAAACAAAAATAATTACACTAAATATAATTACTACACACTAATGAAAAAACAGACTCAGGGATAGAACTAGAGCCCACCTATGTGATGTCTACAAGAAACTTAAACCAAGTGATCAAGTTAAAAGTGAAGGGATAGAAAAGGCATATCATATAAACATTTAAAGAGAAGTGGCTATATTATTTCCTAATGACATAAGGTCTGCTTCATTAAGAAAGCATAATCCTAAATGTGTATGCTTTAACAGTTTCAAATACATGGAGCCAAACCAGCTGAGAAATTTAAGCTCAATATATTAATATACTTCTCTTAGTAAGAGAAATAGTATATATACAAAAAATAAGAATTGAGTGAAACTATTGACCAGCTAGACCTAACTGAAATTTAGAGGACACTCCAACATCTTTTGGAAGTATGAATAGAAAATTCACCACATTACATATCCTCAGTCATGAAAAATAGTTTAGGAGAATTAACTTGAATCTACTACAATAAAACTGTTGGTTCTAGGGGAGGAAAATCAGGATCTTATCTCAAAAGATGTTGGACCTCTTTAAAAATAATAATTTTATTATTAAAGTTTTGTGGAGAGGTATTACCAATTCATAAGTCAGTTAATGACATGGACAATGTTCCCCCCTTTGCTCACTGCTGTACCTCTTATAAAACCTTGGAGCTGGGTGAGGGTCTACAAGCTTGTAATCTCAGCTACTCAGGAGGCTTAGGCAGCAGGATCTTAAGTTCTAGGCCAGCCAGGGTAACTTAGCAAGATCTTGGTATGAATAGGGTGATAAAAATAGAACAATTAGGATGGTTGAGAATTAAATGGCTAGACTGGCTGGAGCTTAGCATCTACACCAGACAAGTGTGCATTGGTGAGCAAGCTGATAAAAAAGCTGAATCTGGGTGTCCATCCCAAGATGAAGGTGAAGAAATGCTCACTCAGTCTTGAGTTTCCACTGCAAGGCAAGGCAAGGTACAGAGGCTAGAGCTGACTCTGTCTGAATCTCCACTCCGAGACAAGGAAGGGTGAAGAAGTGAGCAACCTGGCTGCCCAGAACTCAGCATCTGGGCCTGCCCCTAGTCAATGAGGAGCACTGGAGTGAGCCAGATCTACAGAGCACCTAACCTGGTTGGCGTATGTCTATACACAAGTGGTAGACACTGTTTGTCCTTTATCTTCCAAAACATTCAACTGGAGGTCTAGGAAGAAAACAAAACTTCAGTACAGTCAAGCCAGAGCTATCCTGAGCCAGGCAAAGCTGAGGCATTTAGAGGGGCAGTGATTAACCACTAGTTGGCTCAGACTTCTGCCACCCAATACCTTTTCGCTGTCACATTCTGGGAACTACCCCACAGAATCCAGGCAGAGTTGCTCAACTCTGGAATTGCTGCTATTAAACAAGATCTTCCCTGCCTCCAGCTGGTGACCCTAACCTAGGCCTAAACTGCAGGCAGAAATCTAAGGACCACCCAGGTGCCAGTGGCTCACACCTGTAAGCTTAGCTACTTAGAAAAGGTTAAGATCTGACAATCATGGTTTGAAGCCAGTACAGGCGGAAAGTCCGTGAGACACTTATCTCCAATAAACTATGCAACAGTCAGAAGTGTGCTGTGGCTTAAATGGTTGAGCATTAGCATTGAGCAAGAAGGCTCAGGGACAGTGTCTGGTCCCTTGAGTTCAAACCCCAGGGCCGGCAAAAAGAAAAAAACTGAGGACTAGGGACTACAGGAAATCATCCATTATATTGCTACAGTGCAGCATTTGCTCTTCAACAAGGAAAAAATAAATTTAAAAATATTTTTCAAATATTTTATATTGTCATCTCTTTACTCTCCTATCTTTTGTTTATAAATTGTTCATCAGGTGTTTTATTCTGTCTCCTCCTTTTTCCTTATTTTCTATCCCTTTGCAACCTTTGACAACACCACCTTCTAGAAGAATTGAAATACAGGAACTGGAGGCACATCTTAAGTGGTAGAGCACCACCAGACTTGAGCAAAAAAGTCAAGTGAGAACATGAGGTCTAGTTCAAGTCCAAGTGCTGACACACAGAAAATTGAAATACATTTGTGCACAATAGTATATTATCTTCAGTGCTCAAAACTTCACTGTCAAGCCAGGTGCCAGTAGCTCACACCTGTAATCCTAGCTACTCAGGAGGCTGAGATCTGAGGATTGTAGTTTAAAGCCAGCCTGGGCAGGAAACTCCGTGAAACTCTTAATCTCCAATAAACTACCAGAAAACTGGAAGTGGCGCTGTGGCTCAAGTGGTAGAGCACTAGCCTTGAGCTGAGGAGCTGAGGACAGCGTTCAGGCCCAGAGTTCAAGCCCCATGACCTCATTTCTCCTAATTTTCTAACTCCTATTCAAATAAAACTTATTTTTCTAAACCTCCACTGTGCCATTAGAGAATGATAGTTCCATTTATATATAACATGACTGGTTGTATAGATAATATTGCCAATGGTATATTATACTTCATGTATGTATCTGGTTTGTTGAAATGGTGAATTGTTATTTATAAATTAGACCCCTAGGGGGTGAGAAGTGGATGCTAATCCTGCCAATACTAGTCTTGCCAGGACATATGAAACAATTCAGTGGAAAGACTTCAGGTTACTAAAGGCTGTCAGCCAATGAATTGACTACAGATGACCAAATACCAAAGTAGAAACACAAAATATGAGAAAAGAAACATGATATGAAAAAATTCAACATTCAAGAAAGGATTGGAATGATAGTGGATTAAAGGAAATCTCAATTACTCAGGACTATGGCAAGAATGATCAATGAGATGAAAGAGGACATGCATAAATGTCTAAAAAAATAAAATAATACAAGAAAACAAAAGACAGAAATTTAATTGAGATGATACAATTAGAAGTGGCAAGTAACCTATAAAGTCAAGTCCATCAGAATAACATTAGATTTCTCAACAGAAACCATGAAAGCAGGGATGGAATGAGATATTTTAAGTGCTGAAGTAACTGGTATCCTAGATAACTAGCAAACCATTCATAAATGTAAAATAAAACCCTTCTGTGATGAACAGAAACAAGTGATTTATGACCCCTAAAGCACTGCAGAAGATACTCAAAAGGAAACCTATACACCAAAGATGAAGATAGGGGCTGGGAAGGTGGCTCAGTGGTAGAGCGCTTGCCTTGCATGCATGAGGCCCTGGGTTCAATTCCTCAGCACCACATAAACAGAAAAAGCCAGAAGTAGCACTGTGGCTCAAGTGGTAGAGTGATTGCCTTGAGCTGAAGAGCTGAGGGATAGCGCCCAGGCCCAGAGTTCAAGCCCCACGACCAACATCAACAACAAACAAACAAACAAATGAAGATACATGAAAATACAGAGGGGAAAAAAAAATCACACCAGATGAGTAGATAAGCAAGTGAAAAGCAGGACTCATGCTACAGTAATAGCAGGAATTACTCTATATCTTTCAATACCAACTCTGAATGCTGTCATCTCAGTTTTCCCAAAGACAGAGTCTGGTGAGTTGGAGTAAAAAGCAAGACCACCATTTACTGCATACAAGAACCATATCTCACTGGAAAAAACAAAAAACAAAAAACCACACACATACAAAACCAAAAGGGTGGAAAAATGTCTTCCAAGCAAATGGACTCTGGAAACAGTCCATTGATAGGTATACTGATCAGAGTACATATCAAATCAACATTAGAAGACTGACCATTTCATACTATTAAAGAACAATCGTGAAAATAACAGTTGCTAACATGTGTACCAAATGTAGCTCACCAAACTTCATTAAACCAACACTACTAAATTTAAAAGCACAGATAGACTCCCCAAAACAATATTAGGGGAATTCACCTCCTCATGCTCACAAAAAAATATCAGTTAAAAATCAACAAACTTCAGAATTCAGTTGGAAGTAAGCTGGGTGCCAGTGACTCATGCCTGTAATCCTACCTACTCAGGAAGCTAAGATCTAAAGATTTTGGTTAAAAGCTAGCTCACACAGGGTCTTACCTCCAGTTAATCACCAAAAAGCCAGAAGTTGAGCTGTGGTTCAAATGGTAGTGCACCAGCCTTGAGCAAAAAGAAGCTTAAGGACAGTGCCCCTGAGTTGAAGTCCCAGGACTGGCACAAAGAACAAAAAAGTCAAGTATGGTTTTAGGCCTAGAAGCTGTGATTTTTTTTTTTCCGTCAGTTGTCGGGGCCTCTGGGTGCTGTTCCTCAGCTCTTCAGCTCAAACCTAGTGCTCTACCACTTGAGCCACAGCACTACTTCTGGCTTTTTTTTTTGTCAGTCGTGGGGCTTGAACTCTGGGCCTGGGTGCTGTCCCTCAGCTCTTCAGCTCAAGGCGAGCGCTCTACCACTTGAGCTACAGCGCCA
>NW_012267240.1:15827243-15853098 GCF_000151885.1 Dipodomys ordii
CCACTTCCGGTTTTCTGGTGGTTTATTGGAGATAGGAGTCTCACGGTCTCTCCTGCCCGGGCTGGCTTTGAACCTCGATCCTCAGATCTCAGCCTCCTGAGTAGCTAGGATTATAGGTGTGAGCCACCAGCGCCTGGCTATGGCTTTTTTTCTTATGTGATGTTGAGGAATCAAACCCAGCGCCTCATGCATGCAAGGCAAGCACTCTACCACTGAGCCACCTTCCCAGCCCCAGCAGAATGATCTTGACCATGTTAAAGTTACTCAATCAGGCCAGGCACTGGTGCATCACGCCTATAATCCTAGCTACTCAGTATGCTGAGATCTGAGGAATGCAGTTCAAAGCCAGCTGGGATGGGAAAGTCTGTGACTCCGATCTTCAATTAACCACTCGACCATAGCTTAAGTGGTAGAGCACTAGCTTTGAGCAAGAGCTCAGGGGCAGCGCCCAGGCCTTGAGTTTCAAGCTCTAAACCAAAACCAAAACCAACTTACACAACCATCCAAAGCCTGTTACCTTCAGTGTAATATAAGAATGAAAAAAAAATTTTGGGAGATTTATAAGAAGTACATGAGTATATGAGTAAATACAAACCTTAATGAATATTAGTTCGGAATTCTAAAATTTCTTAGCATTTCCAGGGAGTATTTAGCATAAAACAATTACATACCTGCTGACTTAACTGCTCACAAGTTTCAGAAGAAACATAGATATGTTTTGCTATTTAATTGTACATTTAATGCTCTAATGATTGAGTGCTTAAAAGGAAAATAAAATTTAAATCAACTACAGAAACCTGGGATTCATACTGTCAGAAGATAACAATGAAATCCTTTTGTGTATAACTAATGTAAGTTGATTTTTTAATAAAGGAAGATCAGCTGGGCGTCAGTGGCTCATACCTGTCATCCTAGCTACTCAGGAGGCTGAGATCTGAGGATTACGGTTCAAAGCCAGCCCAGGCAGGAAAGCCCGTGAGACTCTTATCCTTAATTGCCAGAAAACCCGAAGTGGTGCTATGGCTCAAAAGTGGTAGAGTGCTTACCTTGAGCTGAAGAGCTAAGGGACAGCGCCAAAGCCGAGTTCAAGCCCCATGACCGACATTAAAAAAAAAAAAAAAAAAGAAGATCATAAAATGTTTAACTTGAGAGAATGGTAACTTAAAGTAAGCTTGGCATAGGGGCAACCTGCAAGCCCGCGAAGCTTCCTCACTACGGCACTACATGAATAATTTCTCATAAAACACAAGAAATGTCCTTAAAATATTTTGATACAATTCACAGAATTTTGATTAGTAAACACAGTATGAAGTCTCAAACATGCAAACACTGTTTCCCATATTGTGAACACCCAAAGTCACATGATTGCAATATAACAATAAAATGCAGTTTCTCCCAACAAGGTTAAGGATGAAGTTCTGCCTTCTTGTACTCAGTTCAGTTTCGCACTTCATAGGTCACTGAAGCCTCCAGCAGTGGGTGTAGGTAGAACTTATTCAGGAACGCTGAAAACTACATTTATTTGGCACATTTATTTTCATGTTGGTCACCACGATTAGAAAATCCAAAATCAGAGATGCAGATGGTTCTTTCCTATTGAGGTCTTACAATATAGTGAGGAAAATCTGATTTCACTTTTTACAGATCAACTAATAAAAGATCTCAATTCAGGCACATAATTCGGCCAAGTTTAGCTTTATTTCATTGAAAAATTCTTGTTCAAATATAGAGTATTTTTTGGAAGAATCTGTAGGTGGAAAGGAGACATAAGCCTGCCTAACACAGAGGGTAGTAATATCAGTGGATATTACCTTACCTCCAGGTACTGTAGCTCCCTAAATGTCTTGCTGCACTGTTTACAGCAGAGGTACTCAACACAGATCTCTATGTACATGGCACTTAAGAGAATGCCATTTCCCTTGCCTGTGATGCCAAAAAAAGTCCTCCTAGTCCCATGGTCCTGTCCTTCCAAGGAAGCTTTGTGTCCAGCCATTCTGAACTTTAGAGGGGTTTTTATTTTCGGGGATTTGATTTACTTTTAGAGCATTAAAATATCTTTGGAGAATTATAGGTTCAGATGATGTAGATTGCTTTCAAAATAGGAAATCAAGCTTAAATTAGAAATTTTACATTTCATTTTTACATTTCATATAATTGAAATGCCAGTGTTTTAAGGAAAAAGTAAAAAAAAAGTGTAAAAAACTCAATATCTCCTATTGTTCAAGATTAGTATTAAACAGGAATAACAACATAGAAATAAAAATAGAATGTGTTTATCTGCACAAATGGGATCAACTGTTTCTCTGAAATCAGGGTGAATGCTGCATCTCAGCAATTGTAACCTTATGAATTTAACATCTTCAAACATGCAAGGGGCCGCTTTCCTGACCACACAGACCAAGCATTCATGTTCATCTATAAGTAGTTTGTCTTCCACGTTTGGTTTCTAATCACCAAATACGTATACTTCAAGTTAGAAATCAGTCTTTGTGACCCTGAGTCCTCTTCAGAATCAACAGTGATGATTTTGGCAAATGTCTTGAAATAATGGACTTTAAATTAACAGGAATAATCTTGATAATATCAAAGAGTCTCAAATGCTTTAAATATGAACATTACGGAATAAAATATGATTCTCATCAGGTCTCCTTCCTGAAATCTCAGTTGAGGTAACCCCTGCAGGTCACTGCCCCACATTTGCATACAGTTCTGGCCCTCTTTCTGGCAGGGCTTTGGTCAAGGGAGTCTGAAGATATATCTCCAGAACCTGAATATGCAGGAAAAAGACAAAAAAAAGAAAAGAGGAGAGAGCTGACTAGAATGCACTTAAAATGTTCTTTTAAGGTAACAAACTCAACACCATTAGAGTAAGTTAATATCCTTTGTATTTATAAATGTGGATACTCTGAGATAGATATGAATTGTCTTCTAAGAGGTACAACTGGTACTTGGCCATCCTTGTGGGAGTGGCTACGTGATGTGAAATTTATGAGAAAATCCAATAGAAAACCCCTTTTTCCTGACAGCACAGTAATCATATGTGAAGGTCATCATTCTTAGAGAAACAGAGGAAAGGAAATATTCCCATTGTTACAATCAAGCAAATGGCATTAAATGTTCTCTCAAAAGTTAGGTTCAAGGAGGAGTAGGTTCACATGTCATTTAAAATCATACTTTGAATCTTGTGAATACATACCTATATACACATACATATATATATATACATACATGTATATATACACATACATATATATATACATACATGTACATATACACATACATATATATATATATCTTAGTAAATCTTCACAGATGAGGGCATATTAATACAAGTGGCATTGAGAAAGATGCTGTAGTAACTTCCAAAATAGAAGTTTTGAAAACAAATCAGTAGGTAATGTGGTATGTAAGAAAGACCATTCATTCCCTAGCCAAGTCAAGCAGATTTCGCCTCTAGCTCTAGCCATCAGATGAACTTTGGACCTTATGTAAGGTAACAAAGTCTTACAGCCTCAAGTGATTTCATCTTTTTTTTTTTGGTGCCAGTGGCCAGGCCTTATATATACTCTTACTTGGCTTGTTCACTCCTAGCACTCTACCACTTGAACCATGCCTTCAGTCCAGAATTATACTGGTTAATTGGAGTCTCTTGGACTTTTCTACTCCAACTAACTTTCAACTGGGATATCAGATAGCAGACTCCTGAGTAACTAGGATTACAGGTGTGAGCCACTGGTACCTGGCAATTTGTTTCATTTATATTAATTTGGTTGGGGTAATCTAAGGTCTTAGATATACTTCCTCATACTGAAATGAACACCAATGAAACTATACTTGAAAACCATACCTTTCATTTGATAATCAAAAGTCAGCTCTTCTCCAGCATGTATGGTTCTTGTGGAAAACAATGCAATTCGGGGAAGACGAGTATCAAGGTTGTCAATGAAAACATTGAACACCTGAAGATTTGGGTCACACTAAAAGAGGAACAGGAGAGCCATGTAAGTGAAAGTGATGTCAAGGAGCTCTTTTACATGCCATACAAAAAAATTTCAACTTATCAGTATTTTTTTTTTTGTACCAATTCTAGAGCTTGAACTCAGGGCCTGGGTGCTGTCCCTGAGCTAGCACCCCACACTTGACCTATTTTGGTGCTTAACTGGAGATATCTCATGAACTTTCCTGCCCAAGCTGACTTTGAACCCTGACCTAAAGATCTCAGCCTCCTGCGTTGCAAGGATTACAGGTGTGAGCCACTGGAGCCCAGCTCAGAGTATTCTTTTTTTTTTTTTTTTTTTGGTTAGTCGTGGGGCCTGAACTCTGGGCCTGGGCACTATCCCTGTGCTCTTCAGCTCAAGGCTAGCGCTCTACCACTTGAGCCACAGCGCCACTTCTGGCTTTTTCTGCTTATGTTGTGCTGAGGAATCGAACCCAGGGCCTCATGCATGCAAGGCAAGCACTCTACCACTGAGCCACCTTCCCAGCCCTCAGAGCATTCATTTTTAAAGTTCTGTGGGCTAAGTTGTTTATCATGGAATGCATCTTCAAAAATAGTTTTCACTTATAGAAACTTTAGATATACATGAGAGAAAATAATGCAGTAATTCTGTAAATACAACTATGCAGCTTAACTATTAATGGGTCTGCCAATCTTGTTCATCTAGTCTCATTTTACTCTGGAGACTTTTATTCAAGTCCCAATTAACATTATTGTTTAATCTGTAACTATTTTGATTCAAATTCTATGTCACAGAGTTTTACTGCTTAAATATTTATTTAGATCTGTTCAACATTTTGAGAACTGTATACTACTGTATGGAATATACAAGTAGAGAGATTAGGGAATTATATAGAGAAATCAAAACAAGTATTTAATAATATATTAATAATTAATATATTAATTAATAATATATTTATGTTGGGAGGTGGCTATCTTTGAGTTCTATATCCAGTTACCTTCAGATTCAATAAAAATGAATTAAAATGTGTGAAAATGATACTTGTACTGAACGTGTACAAACTGATTGCTCTTGCCAGTATTCCCTAAATAATAGAGTGCAACCAATAGCTACCCTCTACTTATATTATTAGCAATCTAGACATGATTTAAAGAATAAGAGAAAATGTGCAGGTTGTATTCCAATACTATAGTAGTATTATTTAAGCTACTGGAGCATTGAAGTATTTTGGTGCCTGCAGAGAATCCTGAAGCCAATCCTGAGATACTAAAGGATTACTGCACCTCAAGTTTATTAAGAAAAAAGTTTTAGCCAGTATGGTACAGTGGCTCATCTTAAGCCCACATACAGACATGGGCTAAAAGTGAGAACCTATCTCAAAATAACCAGGGCAAAAAAGACTGGAGGTGTAGCTCAGTAGTAAAGTGCCTGTTTAGCAAGCATGAGGCCCTGAATTCAAACCCCAGTTCTGAAAATAGCAAACAAACTTTTGTTTTTGTCAGGCCTAGGGCTTGAACTCAGGCCTGAGCAGTTCCTGAGCTTCTTTTGCTCAAGGCTAGCACTATTATCACTTAAACCACAGTGCCACTTCCAGCCTTTTCTGTGTATGTGGTACTGAGGAATTGAACCCAGGGTTTCATGCATGCTAGGCAAGCACTCTACCACTAATTCCCTGCCCCAGCAAACAAACTTTAAGAAGTTCAAAGACTAAAAATGTAGTTAAGTTTCTTACATCTCATTGCTAAATCACACACCAGTTTCTTGGTATGCCATCAACCAGAAGTTTTAACATGATTACATCTTTATAAAATCAGCTAACTTTACTCCTAGGTGAATTTTATTATCTATAACATTAGCTATAATGTTATAGATAACTCTACCTAGCACCTAGAATATAAGATTCTGTTAGGATTACAACTCTTTAAGTTCTTTCAAGTGTGAATTAAACATTTAAGGAATGCTAATAATTTGGAAAACTGATCCTAAATGCTTTCTATACTCCACAAACCCTTAATTATATACATAACATGTTCACATTCTAAGAAACTACATCTATATTCAGCTGCACAGTCGTGACCCTGGATGGATGCCTGAACTGCACATAATGCCAAATGCTTATTATGTACTATACTTACAATAAATTGAACTTACATAGTAGGCACAGTAAGAGACTAACAATAGTGTGACTAACACTATAATAAAATTAAGCAACTGTGATGTGTCCCTCAAAATCAAGTTGTCCTTTCTCCTTTAGAAACACTCTTTACCTTTTTTGCATATCCAAATTGCTTATATCAGTGCTCTTTGTGTGAGGCTACCTTAAGTAAAATACGGGTCCTTTGAAGACAAGCACTGTGATACTTTGACAGTTAACCCAGTGAGCTAGAGACTAACAAGTGTGTAGGTTTATACAGTGTGGACATGCTGGGCAGAGAGCTGACTCATGTTATAGATAGGGTGACATCGAACAGTGACAGAGCTCATCTTTCAGAATGGCATGCAACTGAATATTTATCAATTATTTAAAATTTCCACTAAGCATTGGCAACTGACTATCAATAACAAACTATGGGAAGGAAGGGAAAATGGTCTAAGAGTTCACTGGGTCAGCTTCCCTAAAACACGATAGACTCTTGCATAAACATTTTACTTCACTTCCTCCTCTGATGTGGTGATAGTATTTACTTTATTGTTAGAACATTAACATGAACTAACCTAAGACTCATGCAAACATGTTGGGTTTTTCTGGCACTCTATCCCTTGGGCCACACCACCAGCCCTTTCTCCTTTTACTATTTTCCAGACAGGGTCTCATGTTTATGCCCAAATCAGTTTCACATTTATGCTTGCTGCATAGCTGGGATGGCAGCATTTATTGGTTAAGATACCTGGCAAAAATTTTTTTGGCCTGGGCTGGCCTCAACTGTGATCTGACCAATCTCAACCTCCTGAATAGCTAGGGTTACAGATGTGAATGACAACACCCAACCAAAACATGGTCTTCTAAGCACCTTGATGTTTACCTTGCTAGAACAGCAGTAAACCATGGCATAGCAGAAGAGGCCCTTACTATTACAATACCTGGGAAGAGTACTTATCCTTTATGGAAAAGTTATTAAAAACAGGCCCAAGTTGAATTGGTCTTGTCTATAAGTATTCCTTACACTGTGATTCACAAAATGGGAAATATTTCCGTATCGAGCTGCATCCACTGTGAATTCATCAGACTCGTAGTCCAGATCAAAGAGGTATGTGATTCCTTTGTTGTCATAGAGCTGTCCTCGTCTTTCAGCTTCTTCACTTGTGATTACCTAAGGAGAAAAAGCTACTATAGTTTTTTTCTTCTTTATTTTTTTGAGACAGAAATCTTTCTGTGTTTCTCAGACTGTTCTCAAACTCCTGAGCTCAAGTGATCTTCCCACCTCAGCCTGCTCAGCAGCTGGGACTCCTGCTAACATCATACCAGCAAAACCATAGCACTTTATGTTATGGTTGTTTATTACTGCTGATCTTAAGAAACATTCATTACCTAAATCAATATATTTCCTAAAAATGTTTACTAAAAAATTCAAGTGTCATCAAAACAAATGTTCACAAAAAAACCTAAAAGCTTTTTTTTTTTCTTTTTTGGTCGGTTGTGGAGCTTGAACTCTGGGCTTGGGCGCTGTCCCTGCACTGTTCAACTAAAGGTGAGCGCTCTACTGCTTGAGCCATAGAACCACTTCCAATTTTCTAGTGGTTTATTGGAGATAAGAGTCTCATGACTTTCCTGCCCAGGCTGGCTTTGAACCATGATCCTCAGATCTCAGTCTCCTGAGTAGCTAGGATTACAGGCGTGAGCCACCGGCGCCCGGCTTCTAAGAGCTATTTTTGAAGCGGGGAAAAAATAATTTGTTAAATAAAACATGGGACAATGAATATGTGGAAACATTGCACTACTTTTATTATGATTAGGGCCATTCAATACCCTTTACAACTATAGCTCTCTGCAGCCTATAACTAAAGAGTACTACATTTATATGAGTATGTGTTCCAAATGTGCTCTGAAGGTATTGTTTTCCTATAACCAATCTCTATCAGTTATAAATGGAAGTATGTTTCAATACAGGAGAGAATCTAGGATAAATATGCAGGAGTTAGGGATATAACTCAGTGGTAGAGCATCTGCGTACCATGTGTGAGGCCCTGGGTACAATCCCAGTGCTACAGAGGGAAAATGTCATCTAGAATTCTGCTCTTAAGAACCTAGCTTTATCATAAAAACAGCTCAAGAAACCAAAAATCTATCAACCAAGTCTAGTTGCTGCTTTCATTCAGTACATATTTTCTTTTTTTTTTTTTGGTCAGTTGTGGAGCCTGAACACAGTTCCTGAGCACCGTAGCTGAGCTTTGCACTTAAGGCTTGTGCTTTATCACTTTGAGCCACAGGTCTACTTCCGGTTTTCTGGTGGTTAACTGAAGTCTCATGGACTTTCCTGCCCGGGCTGGTTTTGAACTGTGATCCTCAGATCTCAGCCTCCTGAGTAGCTAAGATTATGAGCATGAGCCACTAGTACCCAGCCTCAGCCAAAATTTAAAAAAGAAAAAAGAAATGAGATTGTCATACTCATCCCCAAACCAGGCAAAGACCCAACAAAAAAAAGAGAACTGCAGACCAGTCTCTTTGATGAACACAGATGCAAAGCTCCTCAATAAAATTCTAGCCAACAGAATCCAGAAACATATAAAAAAAATCATACATTATGACCAAGTAGGCTTCATCCCAGAGATGCAGGGATGGTTTAACATACGTAAATCAATAAGTGTAATCTATCACATCAACAGATCCAAGATCAAGAACCACATGATTATCTCCATTGACCGAGAATAGGCTTTTGATAAAATACAGCACTCATTCATGTTAAAAGCTGTGGAAAAAATAGGAATAGAAGGTACATTCCATAAAACAATAAAAGCCTTATAAGACAGACCAACAGTCAGTATTATACTTAATGGGGAAAAACTACAACCAATTCCCCTAAAAACAGGAATAAGGCAAGGATGCCCACTCTCTCCACTCCTCTTCAATATAGTTCTGGAATCCTTAGCCAGAGCAATAAGGCAAGAAAAAGACATTAAAGGGATGGATCCACATAGGGGAGGAAGAAGTTAAATTATCTCTTTTTGCAGATGACATGATTTTATACCTTAACGATCCCCAAAGCTCCATCCCCAAATGTTTAGAACTTAAACCACTTCGGCAAAGTATCAGGATGCAAAATTAACCCACAAAAATCAGTTGCCTTTCTGTACACCAACATTGTACAAGCAGAAAAGGAAATCAAGGAAACAACTCCATTCACAATAAGCTCAAAAAAAAAAGTATCTAGGAATTAACCTAATCAAAGATGTAAAAGGTCTATTTCATGAAAACTATATTCCTTTTTTTAAAAAGGAATCATAGGGGATACCAGGAAATGGAAAGACCTCCCATGTTCCTGGATAGGCAAAATTAACAGAATGAAAATGGTCATACTGCCAAAATTGATATACACATTCAATGCAATTACCATTAAAATTCCAATGACTGAAGTAGAGAAAACAGTCCAAAAATTCATATGGAACAACAAAAGACCTAGAATAGCCAAAACAGTTCTAGGCATAAGAAAAAATGCAGGAGGGATCACGATACTGGACTTTAAGCTCTACTAAAGAGCCATAATAACAAAGACAGCTTGGTACTAGCACAAAAAGAGACCCAAAGACCAATGGAAAAGATTAGAGGACCCAGAAATAAAGCTGCATATGTATAGTCAGTTGATATTTGACAAAGGAGCCTGATACTCTGAAACTACTGCAGGACAGAGTAGGAGAGACACTTGAACTTATAGGCACAGGCAGGAACTTCCTGAACAAGAGTCCCAGTGTCACAAATTGGAGAGAGACTTGATAAATGGGGCTACCTTAAAATAAAAAGGTTTTGCACAGATAAAGAAATAGCAACCAAACTAGAAAGAAAGTCAACTAATTGGGAAAAATATTACCAGCAATATATCAGACAAGGGTCTAATATCCATTATATACAGGGAACTCAACCCTCACAAATCTAACAAACCAATCTTGAAATGGGCAAGGGAACTAAAGAGAGACTTCTCAGAAGAGATAAAAATGGCAAAGAAACACATGAGGAAATGTTTGTCATCCCTGGCTGTAAAGGAAATGCAAATAAAAACAACACTGAGATACCACCTTACCGCAGTCAGAATGGCCCACATCCTAAATTCAGCCAAAGACAAATGCTACAGGGGATGCAGAGAAAGAGGAATCCTACTGCATTGCTGGTGGGAATGTATACTTATACAACCACTTTGGAAAGCAGTCTGGAGGTACCTCAGAAAGCTAAATATAGACCTCCCCTCCAGTCATATCACTTCTAGGCATCTATCCTGAACAACAGGAACCAGTATACAAAGACACATGCTCCTCCATGTTTATTGAAGCACTGTTCATAATAGCCAAGATTTCGAAACAACCCAGATGCCCCACTACTGATGAGTGGATCCAAAAACTGTGTACCTATATACAATGGAATATTATGCAGCCATTAGAAAGGACAAAATAATGGCATTTGCAGGGAAATGGATGGAACCAGAGAAAATTATTATTTTGTCAGTCATGGGGCTTGAACTTTGGGCCTGGGCGCTGTCCCTCAGCTCTTCAGCTCAAGGCAAGCACTCTACCACTTGAGCCACAGTGCCACTTCCAGTTTTCTGGTGGTTTATTGGAGATAAGAGTCTCATGGACTTTCTTGCTCGGGCTGGCTTTGAACTGCCGATCCTCAGATCTCAGCCTCCTGAACAGCTAGGATTACACGGGTGCCCGGCAGTAAGGTAAGCCAAGAACAAATTGACAAACGGCACATGGTCTCCCTGATACGTGGATGCTTAAGCCAAAATGCAAGAAGATATGAAAGTAAACATGACTCAAGAAACAAAGGATAGCCACTCATTTTGTCGTATCATCACTAAATGACTCCATGTTCTTGACCATATATATGGTAGATATATACACACAACAGAGGGAAGCCAGGAGGAGGAACAGAAAGAATAAGTGGGAAACAGAACAATATACAACCAAGGGGCCCATCAGCTGCACTGGACATAGAAGCAAAAGTAGTAAGCAACCCAAAGACAGTGATGGGAAGGGAGGAATGAGCAGGGAAGAGGGAACAGCCTACACTAAGCAAAAGGAAAGAAATGTAAACATCACCTGATGTGGAAGAAATAATTTGTATTGTCACAGCTCATAGAATTCACAAACTTTATAGACCATGATAATGATAATTTGCCTTGTGAAGGTTAAAAAATGTGGTTGTGACTTTAAGTATCACTATTCCACAATACTGTGAAATATGTGAAATTTATGTAATCACCTAATCTCAATTTAAAAAAAAAAGTGGGAGAAGGGAAGGGTTAGGAGCAATGGATGACAATGTTGTCAGACACTTTGTATTCATATACTGTTTTGTAGAATGGGAACTTCTTTGTATAACTAGTTAAAGATAATAATAAAAAAGTTAAAAAATGAGATCATATAAGATCTAGTGATTTCTAAGTATGAGAAAAAAAGATTCAAAACAGGGATTTCATTTCAAAATTCTAGATTAATAGAGATAATTAAACATGACTCAATTTCAAAGAATCAAATTAACCAATCAGATAATCCCAGAAATGGTAACCCTTGTTATCTTTGTCACAGCTTAACCATCATTCAGTTCAAGATACTGTAGTGCAGTGAAAAGAATAATTCTGGAGTTTTGAATCCTGCCTCTTGTTTTCTACTGAGGCTTATTACTCACTTGGCCTTGAGCAAATTACTCCATTTCTCTGTACCACAGTTTCTTTAGAATGGAGAAAACTCGTAAAATATGGTGCTTATTACAAGAGTATGGTGGCACATGAGAAATACTAGTTTATAGTTATGCATACATATAAATGTAAATTTGCTAGTATCTGACAATTTACAAAATGGTCTGTAATTCAAAGTGGCTCAGTTATAAAGAGATTTTTCTTATGGATACATGAATGTATACTTTATAATATTCATAAACCACTGGTCTATTAGATAACATTATGTTGATACAGAGTATTTTAATAAACTTAACCATTATTTGGCCAAATGAGTGAGGTAAATTATGCCTTCTAATTTCAAAGTCAGAATGTGTTTAGGATTTTCTTATGACGTGTATGGAAAGATAGACATTATATTTTAAAACATATGCATCTGTGCTCAATGAATATGGATGTTTGTTGAAAGATGACTCTATTTTTTGCACATAAAATGATATTTCTCATCATGCTAGTGAACCCTTCTCCTAAACCTGAAAATGAGTTCCTATATATCTACAAATGATAATACAAAGACATATGAAATATTTATGTTGCTGCAGAACCAGGTATAAACCTTAAATATTGTTATGCAGTAAACTGAATATACCTCTCCAACATACTCCATGACAAAACTCATCCTTTTAATCTTCACAAGGGTTTTCACACCCCAGCCGCGGCCATTGCTAGTTCGAAAGATGCAAAGTGAATACTGCGTGCCTTTTTGTACAATCCTATTGGGACAATCTGGTCCACACTGGCACCTTGAGTTGCATTCATAGATGGGGGTACCAGGTGGGATTCTGATTTGTTGGTTCTTATTGTAAGCAAAAAGAACTCCAGCTTCCGTAGGACAGCATTTCTCATGGAAGCAATCTGTGCATGAACAACCAAAGGTAACTTCGCTGACTAAATTGATCCCGGGGGCTGGCTTGTATTCATTTATGTAGAAGAAGTCTGAAGGTGGGCCCTCCAAGTCAACAGTATTTTCAACTAATATCATTCCTTTATGAGTCTTGCTTCTGTTGAGTTCTTCTTGCCACCTCTGCAGAGCTAGTCTTTGTTTAGCTTTCTTCACAATATACTCAGCAACAGCAGGTTTTAAAGCTTTGTGGTCGTCTTTGGGAATTATGGCTTTGCCTTTCTTTACCTGAGATAAATAGTCATGCTTGTCATTATAAAATTGTTGAAGCAGTAATGGACACTTGAGATTTTGCAAAGGTTCCCAAGTATTTGTGGAATCTGGCCATCCTTTCCATTTTACAAGATAATATTCCATATCCTTAAAATATAAAAGAAAATGCAAATCAGATTATGATTGTGTCAATTACTTGAAAAAAACGAGATATCACCATTTTTCTTAATAAAAAGTTTAGAGTATGTACATGTTCACAAGTTCCTGACAGATAGCAAGTACAAATCATACAAATAAAACTACTTTCCCTTATGTTATGTAAAATATAGAATTTAGATATAGTACAACACGTTTGCTAACAGGTGAGAAGTATCTTACCTGGAGAAAGATAAAGGCACTGAAATTCACAAATATTTTCCTAAATAGTAAATTAGGCTAAACAAAAAAAGTATTTAGCTTGATTGTGGAAAGAGATGGTCCAAAGCTCACTAACTCCTAGGCTGATGTCTCGCTTGGCCCACTCGGATGCAGGTGGTTCTTTATGATCATAACTTCATGCTGGTCACTGGACATTAGGGAACTTATATTTCCTGATGTCATGGTCAGATATTCTTTAAATATTCTCAGCATTTGTTGTCCAAGTCACTGCTACACAATGTAGCACTATGGAGAACCTGAAGTGGGGCTAACATACTCAATTGAAATGTGCTTTAAGTATAATACACATTGAATTTCAGACATAATATGAAAAAGGAAAACACCTGACTTAAAACTTACTAACTGCATGCTGAAATTATATACATACACATATACACATATATGTATTCCACACATGAAATTATATGTAATGTGTGTGTGTGTGCGTGCGCGCATGCATGCATGGGCACATGTGGTGCTAGGGATGAAACCCAGGACCTTGTTCACATTCTACTCAACAAGCAATTATTCCTATGAAAGAACTCTGCTTCATTTTGAACACTGAATGCAATATATGCTTTCTTCTGTTAAAATGTGTTAAAAATATTGTCTGAAGATATATACAAAATCCATATTGGAAATATACAGCAATAAGTCTAGGGCACACTAAAATATTTGTCAAATTGGGCTTAAAGCTTAAAACTGTCTCTCATAATTTGGTACTTTTACACTACGGTAGATCTTAAGACTTCTATTCTTCTTAATTCTAAATTTAATTTTTTTTCTGATGCCACAAGAAAGCAATGTAACCTTGGTCCTGGTTTTAATTGCTATAGACTTTTTTTCCTACCATTGCCCTGAACTATGCCAAATAAATGTTACCAGAAAATCCATGAAAGAAAAGGAAACAATGGCTTTAAGTCACATGATTAAATTATCATCTAGAAAAACTAAAAATATGTCACTCAAGTTTATTTCCCAAATAGTACACAGTAGTCCCAAATAGTACACAGTAGTGGTTATTTAAGTCATTTGTATTTTAAGTGACTAAGTTTTATTGTGAATCATATTAGTAACTATGTAACTTGTGGATAATAAATATACATAAAAATGTAAGTGTTTTGGAAAATAGCACAAAATACTAATAACGTTTAATTTGGGCTTGTAGACTTTTATCTTTAAAATTAAAAAATGGCATTTCCATTTTGAAAAGATAGTTTTTGCCCAGAAAAATCACTGACTTTATGAAACAAATTCAATAACCTAAAATTCCAAATAAAACTTCACATCTCCTAGGCTTATCTATTATATCTTATCTGTAAGCAACTCTATATTACCTACAGAAATGGAATACAGTGAAGTGGTGAATTTGGAATGCAGTTATGCATTTCTTCTTTAAGACACTAGATTGTACTGCATTTGACATAAGCTCAATTAAATCACATATTCTAATATTTCTACTAAGTACTTGAAAGGTTGCTAAGTAGGAAGCATGATGAAATATAGGGCATTACAGTAGTAAAATCTCATTGGGAGAACAGGCAATGTGTGGGATAGAAACTCGAGATGCATTTAAATGTCAAAATAAGTTAAGACAGTCAATTACACTAAAAGAGAAAAAGTCAATGTAGGACAGATGACCAGAAAAGAGAAGTAGAACAAACTACCCCATGAAAGACTGAACTTATGTAAGGAATACTGCACAATACTGCCCAACAACTTGTATAAATATTAGTTTAGGGATAAGATTTATACAAGTTGCTGGGCACTGGTGGCTCATGCCTATAATCCAAACTACTCTGGAGATTGAATGAGGATCATGAGGATCAAAGTTTGAATGTGAGAAAAGCTCTTTTCTATCAATGTAGTTTGCTTCCTTTCTGTCAATCTTGTGAGAATTCTTTTTCTGAAAAGTGTCTGCTTTGGCCCATGGGCCCTTGTTAATTTCACTTTAGTTACATACACCCTTTTCCTAAGCACTTTCATTGAAACATCCTGTTAGAAATTCCTTAAATTTTAGTTGCATCCCGTTAATTAAGCTGCATCCTGTTAATTAAGCTGCATCCTTTTGCAGATGGTGAACCTGAGCTCAGCCAATGTGAGCAGAGGGGTGGGGCTTTGCTGAGTTAGAGATTAACAAGGGAGCAGCCAGCCTGCTCTGTGTGCTTGCTTGCCAGATTTTTGGCTAGTGGTGTACCATTCTGATCCTAATTACTCAGGCTGAAATCCTAGGATCTTGGTTCAAAAAGCCAGCTCAGGCAGGAAGGTCTGTGAGACTTGTATCTCCAATTAATCACCAGAAAACTGTAGCTCAAAGAATTAGAACACTAGCCTTGAGCAAAACAGCTCAGGGACAGCACCTAGGTCTTGAGTTAAAAACTTCACAAATACCACCACCACCAAAATAGGACCTACTTGTCCTAAAGTTGGAATATCAAAATTTCTTCTTCATTCTCCTTTCCAACTGTGTGTGTGTGTGTGTGTGTGTGTGTGTGTGTGTGTGTGTGTGTGTGTGAATTCAGGGACTGTGCTTGCCAGACAGGTGTTCTACCACTTGAGCCACACCTCTAACCCTTTTTGCTTTGGTCATTTTTGAGACAAGGCAACCTAGACTGTGATCTTATTTATGCTTCTTGTATAGCTAGGATGAGAGCTACACATCATCACAGTTCTGTTGAGATGGTTCTTGCAAACTCTGCCTGGACTGGTCTCAAATCATAATCTTCCTGATCTCAAACTCCTGAGTAGCCAAGATTATAAGTGTGAGCCACCACACAGGGCTCCTTGTCTTTTTTTTTTCTTTCCTGAGACCACTTTCTGTCTACCATTTAATCTGGACTGTCCTTGGATGCCTTTTGCACTAAAGTGTTTATCCCATTTTACCATCTAATGAATACTATATACTGTTCCACAACCAATGTCACATATATAACATTTTAGATAGTTTCAGAATTTGGGGATTCCATGTTAAGAAGTACTGTGCTAAATACTCTCTCTGGCCAACACCACCACTCCAATGGTTTAGACTATAAGTTATGTTGATGACACCCAACACTATCTACAAACACCCAATATCTAACAGCCTACTTGATGTACAACAGGTTCTTAATCTATCTAGATGGAATTCACCACTGTACTTTCTAAAGGGATTTAGATGAGACTGAAATAAGGAAGTGTTCACTAGGCAAACTGAGAGGTGCCATTCTAATTAGGGAGAAATTTGTGACATGGAAGCAGAGGGAGGAAATGGTCTGGCATGTTCAAGTACAAGCAGTACGTCAATATAGCTACAGGACAGTATATCAATGCTACTGCAATGTGAAATTGAGCCACACAGGCATCAGGGGCCTATTCCTTCTCCCAGTCCAATGTATCCGTTTCATAAAGGAGGGCTTCTTCCTATCCATCTCTATTACTGTAGCTTTAGTTACTTCTGGCTTCAATTCTTGCCTAGATTATCTTATCTAGATTATTGGGGGGGGCCCGGTCGTGGGGCCTGAACTCTGGGCCTGGGAGCTGTCCTTCAGCTCAAGGCTGAACCACAGCACCACTTCCGGCTTTTTTTTTTTTAATTGTGAAAATGCTGTACAGAGGGGTTACACTTACATGGGCAAGATAATGAGTACATTTCTTATCGAGCATTATAGCCTCCTCCTTTGTTTCCCCTTCCCATCCCTTCCCAGCCTCCCCCCCCCCCGCCCCCGGCTTTTTTTTCTTATGTGGTGCTGAGGAATTGAACCCAGGGCCTCAGGCATGCAAGCGCTCTACCACTGAGCCACCTTCCCAGCCCCCTTGTCTAGATTATTGCATTAATTTTCTAAACAAATTTCCTGCCTTTAAACTGACCACTTTAATCCACAGAACTAGGTACTCTTTGTTTTCTTACTTGAAAATTATTAATAGTTCCACTATTGCTTACAAGATATGGTTCTAAACTTGCTATTAAAATGAAGAAAGCTTTTCTGAAATGGGGATGTAGCTCACTGTTCCAGCACTTGCCTAGCATGCTCAAGGTCCTGGGTTAGATCCTAAACACTGTAAAACAAAATCCCCTAACTCTTCCTTAGTAGGGTGGCAGTTCATACCTGTTAAGTCTCAGCTACCCTGGAGGCTATGGGACTTGAGCTCACAAGTCTGTTACCAGCCTGAACAACACAGGGATACCTTGTCTAGAAAACAAGGCCCCTGGTGCCTCTATGGCTCAATCTGGCGTTATAGAATCGTTAATAAACTAACCAGTAGCCATCCTGAAGTACTGCTTATAGTTTAACATTCCAGCCTATTTGCTTCTTTCTAATTACCCAATTAAGTTGGCCTTTCACTCAACTTAGTGAACATGTATTTCAGTCTCATCCTTTTAGATGTAACCTGTTCATCTTTTAAAACAGGTCAAATACTACAGCTAGTTCTTTTATTTGTGACAGTAATGGCACTGGGGTTTGAACTCAGGTGCTCCTAATTGCTAGACAGACTATACCATTTGAGCCACATACCCCAACCCAAATGTCACCTCTTTGGTGAAATCCTTCCTATTCCTCTTGCCCCAAAAGAACTGCTGTCAACATGTGTTCTCATTTCTAATTTAAACTACAAGCAGTTTGTGAGAAGAGATGAAGCAGGAAGGACTATCTTTCCTGCCAGTTTGCTTCAACCTCTTTTGACAGTTCTTCCTGCAAGTATTTCTTGTTGTCCTTCAGGATTTATTTTCTCTTATTCTCATGTGCTTTACTTAGATGGTCATTTACCACTTCACCGATTCACAGTACAACAGCCAGAGTAATATTCTCAGCACATGCATCTCATCATGCCATTTCCCTGCTTAAAGCTACTACATAGCTCCTTGCAGTCTCGATTGCCTATAAGAAGTTGCATTTCCCAAGTCACATCAATTCTATAGCTCATCTCACTCTCTTCTTGTCGACTATTGACACTTGCTATTCCTTGAAGATTCTGTATCAATATCCAACCCACTTACCTTCATTCTTTAGGCCTAAGTATCTTTAGGCCTAAGTATTCTTTAGGCCTAAGTTAGATCCTTAGGTTATAGAAGCATTCACCTCAACTATAATAGAGTACTTGGTATGAGCACTTAATTCTCTCGGAATTTCGTTATCTTATAAACTCCATATTATCATGCCCTATACTCATGTCCTTTAATGCTGAGATTCCTAGTTCCTAGTGCAAGACACGGCAGATGGCCAATAAATAACTGTTGAGATAACAAATGGGTAAATTTACCCATTCCCGAGAGTTCAATCTTTATCTTTTTGACAATTATTTCAAGGTCTCTTTTTCCAATTACATCTCACTTTTGATTTGGAGCCATATTTTCACCTTTACATAAAAGTGTACTCAAGTTATTTCCCTCAGATCCAATTTCCTTCTCTAATATTCTTGGATCTTGAACAGTAATAATATTTAAACCAATTCTATGCAAATCAGAAACTCATACTTTTCTAGATGTAGCTCCTTGATTGCAGATTCCTACTACCCCAACTACAAATCAAAGATTCACAAATTTTACCTTTAAACAAATAAAATCAAGCCAGGTGCTAGTAGCTCATGCTTGTAATCCTAGCTATTCAGGGAGCTGAGATCTGAGCATCATGGTTCAAAGCCAGCCTGAATAGCAAAGATTACAGACAGACTTAGGAATGCAGTCTTAAAATGGGTACCATGTTAAACTTGGGCAACTGTAGGATATGTACCTGAAATGGAGCCTCAAAAGAGGTGAAGGTCATAGAAAGTTTTGGGTGTCATGAGACAAACTGGTATAAGCAGAAGCCATTAGGAAAGAGGTCACCCAGACAGCAACTACAAAGTGAGAAGAAGACCAAGCATAGAACCTTGGAAATTATCTACATTTCAGAGAAAGGTTGGATAGAAGACAGTACAAGATTTGTAAAGAACATTGGAAATTGTAATCCTGCTATGTGGGAGACAGGAAAGAGGGAACACAGTTTGAAGCCAGCCCAAGCAAATGAGATTCCATCTTAACCAATGGCTGGGTGCAGTGGTGCACACCTGTCATCCTCAATGAACAGTGAAGGAAGAAGGAAGGCTGGCCCACTTCAAAATAAATGCAAAAAAACACACTGGGGGTGTGTCTTAAGAGGTAGAGTGCCTGATTTCAAACACAAGGTCTTCAGTTCAATTAACCAAACAAAAACAGGGCTGGGAATGTGGCATAGTGGTAGAGTGCTCACCTAGCATGCATGAAGCCCTGGGTTCAATTCCTCAGTACTACATAAACAGGAAAAGCCAGAAGTGGTGCTGTGGCTCAAGTGGTAGAATGCCAGCCTTGATCACTGAGAGGCTCAGGAACAAAGCCCCGGCCCCGAGTTCAAGCCCCAGGACTGGTTAAAAAAAAAAAAAGGAGTACTGATACAGGCTAATGATAGTAAACACTGATATAATCACCAAATGTCACTGTCTTGTTCTAGGTATTTCGTGTTAATTATACCCTGTGAGATGGCAATGTTACTCTATTTTATAGACAAAGAAGCAGAAGGACAGAGAAAGCTAGAATTTGAGGAAAATGGAGCAACAGTATTGAATGTGGAAAGACTTGAGGCCTTCAAACTGGACATTAGAAGGTCACTGAAAAGAGCACAAATCAAAAATGGGTTAAAAAGTAATGGAATTGTGTGGGGTATATGCTGATGATCCCTGATACTGTAGATATAAGAGGATCATTGTTTGAGGCCAGAATATCAGGGTTCAAGGCAAGCACAGCAAAGTTAGCAATAGATTTTATCCGAAAAACAAACTAAAAGTAAGAGACATTTTTTAGGACAATGAAAAATGTTAAAATGACTAATTTCAGTATACTAAGCTTTGAATTGTAAATGTTATCTATGTGAATTGTATGATGGTATGCAAATTACATCTCAGTGATGCTGAGATGTAATGGGAAGTGAATATAGGAATACAGGAATGCTTGCATGAGTGGTAAGGGAATATAAAAAAAAGATTTCTGGGCTAGGAATGTAGCTTACTGCTTGCCTAGCATGCATGAAGCCCTAGGTTTGATTCATCAGTACAATATATAAAGAAAAAGCTGAAAGTAGCTGGCCTTGAGCAAAAGAAGCTCAGGACAGTGCCCAGGCCCTGAGTTCAAGCCCCAGGATTGGCAAAAAATGTAAGTAAATAAAATTCTGTGGACAAGGTAATATTTGAATATGTTTATTGAGACAAATCAGTGAAAATGGAGCTTGCTATTAAAAAAGACACCAAGATGGTATTGTAGCATGTGTCAGTTAATCTCAGCACTTTGGAGGCTGAGGCAGGATGGCCAGGAGTCAGAGGCAAGCATGGCTAGCCTAGCAAGACTTTCTCTCAAAAACTGAAGATACCGTCACAGGTCAAAGTCAGGATATTGAATAGGAAGAAAACAAAACACATCTTTAAAATTAAGAGTGCATACAGATAATTGGTGGGAAGATGAGGACTTTAGTCTTCAAAGATCTGTTCACTGAGGTAGAAGAGGAAGTATTCAGCTGAATATGAGAAAACAAGGGGTAGAGGAAGTGATCCAGAAAAACCAATAAATACTGAGAAAATAGATATGAATGGTGGAAATAAAATAGATTTAAAAAAACCTGTTGGGCTGAGAAGGTGGCTCAGGGTAGAGTGCTTGCCTTGCATGCATGAGGCCCTGGGTTCGATTCCTCAGTACTACATAAGCAGAAAAAGCCGAAGTGGTACTGTGACTCAATTGGTAGAGCGCTTGCCTTGAGCTAAAGAGCTTAGGGACAGCACCCAACCCAGAGTTCAAGCCCCACGACCAATCAAAAAAAAAAAAAAACATTGGGGCTGGGAAGGTAGCTCAGTGGTAGAGAGCTTGCCTTACATGCCTGAGGCCCTGGGTTCGATTCCTCAGCACCACATAAGCAAAGAGAAAAAAGCCGGAAGTGGCGCTGTGGCTCAAGTGGTAGAGCGCTAGCCTTGAGCTGAGGGACAGCGCCCAGGCCCAGAGTTCAGGCCCCACGACCGGACCCCCCCCCCCAAAAAAAAACCCTGTCAAATAGAATTGATAGGTATGAGAATAGAAGTACTTGAAGGAGCCAAAACGTATGATCATCTGATATTCTCAGTGATGTGAATTTTTCCACAGCTTGTAAAGGCCCTGGAGGATGGCTGGGCTGTTTCAGGAGCAGAGGGATGCTGAGGGCAGAAGTGAAAGTGCTTAATGGATGTAAGCATTACTAAGCAGGAAAGGCAATGATACCAAAAGATGGACATTTTAGAGGAGAACTAGATTTGCTGACAGTTCAACAGAAGAAACAACAAAGAGTTAAAGCAGGATTCTTGACTCCTTTACCTGAAGAAACAGATTATTTACCAAGATAGTTCTTCACCAGAAGAAGTTATAAATGAATTACTGAAAACTATATTTTACATGTTTTAGATCTTAAAAAGCTTCTTATTTAATCATGACACTCAATGTACGTATGTGAAAATGGAGTCACATAACTTGAAGGGATGAGATTGGGAAAGATGGGGAGAGCAATGAAAAGGGTGACACTGATCATTTGCAGCCCCCTCCCTCTGTGCCCTCTTCCCAAAAGCTTGTTTCCACTCCATGGTATTCATTTTGATAAACAGTTCAGTAGTTGGAAGAGCTCAATTTTTAAGAAGACTAAAGGAAAACCCAGAGAAGTTAGATGAACTTGCTGACATCAGTTGTGAGGTACTAAACAAAAGCCCCAAATGACTTTGAAACTCAGGACATTGTTACACCACTGAATCTATTAAAATCTGATGTGTGAAATACAAATGGTAATGCTTCTTGAGGACATTTAGCAACACTAACATTGGTTGAAATTCTAGGCTCATTTCAGGAGATCATGGGGGAACTATAATGCAAGAACAAACTGACTGAAAGGAGAGACCAACTGTTTGCTTTGGTAATTCACATGAAGCTAAGACTTGGATGTAGAGGGACAAAAGCACCTTAATATATTCTAGTGTTAGCGTTTTATGCTTCAAATTCCTGTCAGTATTACTTGGCAAATAGGTAACGGGACAGTATCAATGAATCACTACCTAGAATTTGAAACATTAAGAAGAGTTTGCTTATTTCCTTATTTATTGTTATGTCACAGAAATAGGAAATACTGAAGTGTGAATAGGTCTCTTTTAAGGATCTAGATATTTGCCTTACCTTTTCTACCTTGTAGTCACACAAGTATTCCACCTCATAATTGTTTTGATTCTTTTTGGTGACTCCCATCGATTTACATGTGAGCTTTTCTTGTCTACATAATTCCTGAAGAGTATCAAGTGAAACTAGGCAAGGAACACACCACACTACAATAAGAAAATAGAGTTCTTTACTAATGAAATAGCTACTCAGTTAAAACAAAATATGAGATACTTAAAACCTTTACATTTCTACCCTTCAACTGGTAATTTTGGTCTAAAAGTCAATATGATAAGAAACCAATTGTGTGTTCAAAAAAAGCATTAAAGAACTGTGGTATTAGTTTTCTTGTGCTTTCTAATAGATTTTTATCCTACTATGTTTAACTGATTATTGGTAATTTCTATTAAACCATGTGAGAAAGCCTTCATGTCTGTAAGCTATCTAAAGATCACAGATAGAGGTCGATATGATGTAATGTTTTTGACTTTCCCATTATATTCTACATAGAATTACTATCTGAATAACACATATCTCTAGGTCATACTTAATGTTAAAAGTACATTGAAAAATATATATATTTATTTTTTGGCTGGTCCTGGAGCTGGAAATCTGGTCCTGGGCACTGTCTCTGAGCTTCTTTTGCTCAAGGTGAGTATGCTACCACTTGAGCCACGGTGTCACTTGCAGCTTTTTTGAGTAGTTTTTAAATTGGAGATGGACTTTTCTGCCCAGGCTGGCTTCAAATTGTGATACCTGGCTCTCAGCCTCCTGAGTAGTTAGAATTACAGTGTGAGCCACTGGCACCTGGCCTAAAATATATTTTAAAAAATTGTAATTAAAAAGTAACTTTTCTGCCAGGAGCTCTTATCCAATTAACTACAAAAAAGAAAAAGGCTGGGAGCCCAGCTGTGGCTCAAAAGTGATACAACACCAGTCATGAGCAACAAAATTCAGGGACAGGGGCTGGGAAGGTGGCTCAGAGGCCTTGCATGCATGAGGCCCTGGGTTCGATTCCTCAGCACCACATAAGCAGAAAAAGCCAGAAGTGGTGTTGTGTCTCAAGTAGTAGAGCGCTAGCCTTGAGCTGAAGAGCTGATGGATAGCGCCCAAGCCCAGAGTTCAAGCTCCATGACTGACAAAAAATAAAACAAAAAATTCAGGGACCACAACCAAGCCCTGGGTGCAAGCTCAGAACCAGAAAAAAACCAAAACCCCAAACAAAAAATTACATAATCCTAATGATAATCTTTATTATGATAAGCATTCCCTTTAGTCTTTATTTTTCCTTTCATTAAGCTGTTGGGGTCTAGCATAATTTGACCCTTGTGACTAACAGCTGTTAGACCCTTCATTGACTCCAGTAAAAGACCACAGTTAAGCAGCCAAACTATGCTAGCCTACCTGCTCAGAATCCTCCATTGTCTTGAGGAATCTACATAGCAACTACAACTGCTTAATGAGGTATTCTCTGGCTCCCCTGTGTATTGTCCCAGTTAGTACCAACCAGGTCAACTAGCTTGTGCAGGATTGTTATTATTATTTGCCACCACAAGCCTCAGAGAACTCTCAGCCCTCAGCCATTTCTACCTTGGCCAGAGGGAGAGCCTTTCCCTGGCTACCAGCAGCAGGGCAAGGGCATGGAGTCATGCTGTGACTGCTGTGATTGATGCAAGCGCACTCTGTACTTACATGCTGGTGCATGCACCCTGGCCACACTTTCCTGGCAATATAAACAGGTTTTTCAGCTCACTCTGGGAGCCAGCTGGAAGATACTACCATGCGCTCGCTGGTGTTGCAACAGCAGACCCAATAAAAGGCTTTTCTTGTCTAATTTTGAGATTTGTCTTTAGTAGAGGGAGCTGTGCTGATAACAAGCAGGACAGGGGAAATGGCAGCAGAGCAGAAGCAGTGACAAAGGTGGCATCACCCTGGCAGCTACAGGGGTGATGAAGGGACAGGTGAAGGGTTCCAGAAAGCCAAGGCAGAAATGAACAGGAGCAGAGGACACAAGAAGGAAGATCTGTGAAAAGCTGGAGAAGAGAAACTGAGAGTCCTGCTCACTGAAAAGTTCCAGAAAGCTGCCAAGCTTGAAGGGCTAAATTGTTAGCCACCCTGGGCCCAAGAGCTGTAATATTTGCAGCTTAAGGTGAAGGGTCCTACTGAGGCCTGTGCAAGGCATCAGCTTGCTGGGTCAGCTGATGGAGGCAAAGGGTTATAGAATAGCTTCCAAAGGCTCCCGCTGGATAAAGCCGGCAGCCTTAAGCCCCTCATGAGTGCCCAGAGCAGGGCTTCCAAAGCCATAGCTGCAACAGGCTGCTAGCTCTCTGATCATGGTGCTTTAAACCTCTTGGTCTGCCAGTCCAGCCCCTAACAGGGGTGGGAACCATCAAGTCCATAGGCCCACAAAGTCATATGGTCTGGCCATGCCAAGCCAACCACAGACAGATCAATACATCGAGCTTTACAATTTTTTTCATAGCAACAAAAATTTATATGTGAATCATAAAGGATGACCAATTTTGAGGAACAAACAAAGCCCTTAGCCTTGTAGTACTAGATAGCATGTACTACAAGAGGCTCGCTGCTCGTGGCCAGGATTTCTATCCAGGTAGAGCTCAAAAGGACCAGTTTAACTGAGTAGGCCACACAAACACGGTGGCTTTAAAAGCAACAGCCTGTAACGACCAGAGAACAAGACGTCCCTTGACTATTTATGAAACAATGGCACCACCATAAAAATCCCTGCACCAGTGAGCACTAACCCCACCATCCCTAAAAGAAGTACTATTTTAAAAGGGAAAATAACAATAATAATAATGAAGTCATAATGGGGTGAAAAAACACCTCGGAATTCTAGAATGTACTGCAAAGTTCCAGGCTTTCCGAGTGCCTAATCACACACACACACCACACACACACACACACACACGCGCGCGCGCGTTAATTTTCCAGCTGCCACAAAATAAAACTCCAAGTTCCTGCTGGGCAAAATAAGTTTCCGGGCAAGCCAGAGGTCGCACTCACAAATGACCACTCTCGGGGCCTCTCCTTCCTAGCACCCGTCCTCCCACCGACCCCTACGCCTACAGGCCCGGGCTCTTTCCAGTTGAAAGCAGCCAGCAGCGAGCCACAGCCTCAGCCCTGCCCGCGGGCGCCCGGGCGGGATCTGGGGGAGGCGGACACGGAGGGGCGGCGCGAGGGGGCCGCGACACGGAGAGGGGCGCGAGGGGCAACACCATGGGGGGGGCAGATACGAAAAGGGAGGGGCGACTGGGGGGGACACAACCGGAGAGAAGACCCGGGGGAGGCAACACAGAGGGGCGACTGGGGG
>NW_012267240.1:15856173-15907932 GCF_000151885.1 Dipodomys ordii
TGGTAGAGCGCTAGCCTTGAGCTGAAGAGCTGAGGGACAGCGCCCAGGCCCAGAGTTCAGGCCCCACAACCGGACCCCCCCCCCAAAAAAAAAGTAAACATAGATCTTCCCTCTGACTCAGCCATAACACTCCTGGGAATCTACCCAAGATGTCACAAGCCAGGATGCCCTACATTCATGTTCGTTGCTAGTCAGATAGCCCAGATGCCCTATAATAGATGAGTGGATGAAAAAAAAAAGTGGTATTCATTTACAATGGAATTTACATAACCATTAAAAAGTATTATGTCATTTTCAGGGAAATGGATGGATGTAGAACAAATGTTACATGTGGAAGCTAGATCTAAAATACATTGAGATTATACATGACTCTAGGCATCCACACACAGTGAGACCAAAGGATATTCTTGGGAGAGGAACACAAAGTGCGATACCTATGTGTGTCTGTTCATTCTTTTTTTTTAGTCGGTCGTGGGTCTTGAACTCTGGGCCTGGGCGCTGTCCCTCAGCTCTTCAGCTTAAGGCTAGCACTCTACCACTTGAGCCACAGCGCCACTTCCAGCTTTTTTCTTTTTTTGCTTATGTGGTGTTGAGGAATCGAACCCAGGGCCTCATGCATGCAAGGCAAGCGCTCTACCACTGAGCTACCTTCCCAGCCCTCTAGTGAATATTCTGAAGAGAACATGGCTAGTCTCAATATAAACACAAGAAAAACATGTTTGGTCTTCTAGATTTTGTGTTTTGATAAATAACTAGGAAAAACCCAGGCTGGATACATGGCTCAAATGGTAAGAGTACAAGCCAAGTGGGTACAAGGTCCTTGAGTTGCAAAAAAGTTAAACAAAAATGTTATTGTTGAGGCCCTGGGTTCAATCTTCACCACTTGAAAATTGAACCCAGGGCTTTATAAGCTATAAGTGAGCTATACTCTTGCCCTGGTATCTTAACTGCATATGTGTTAAGAGTCTAAATATGAAATGGCTCCCACGAGCTCATGAGCTGTGGGCTTGGCTGGCAGCTGATAGATTTTGGGGAAGTGATTGGAACCTGAGATCTCTGAGCTCATCAATGGACTCATCCCTTGATGGCATTATTGGAAGGCAGTGTAAAGTAGGACAAGAGGTTTCCTTGGTGGAGAAACATCACTGGGGGCCATGTCCTCTTGGGCTGTATCTTGTCTGGGCCTTTCCCTAGAGCATTCCCTTTCCTTCATTTCCTACTGTTCACACTCAAGTAGCCTTTGCAACATGCCTCCAGCCATGAAGTTCTGCCTCACTACTGGGGATCAACATTCAAACCCCCAAGCAAAATAAGTAACTCCTCTCTTTTAATGCTTGAACATAGCAATAAACAGCTGAGTAGCAAAGAAATGAGGGTGAGTCCTTGGGGGCTACATCTTGTGCTGAGCCTTTCCTGTAATCCCTAACTATGCTCCTGATTACTGTGGCTTGCCATGGTAGGGTGAAATCTCTGAAACGAAACAAAATGGACCTTTCTTACCTCTTAGTTGTTTATGCCAGCCTTGATGAGAAAGCTAACAATACTACATACTTCTGCATTTTTTCTATTAATATAAACTTTTAATTGTTTTCTTAAGTACCTTCTAAGAATCAAGAAAAATATTTGTAAAATGGAAAGTTAGAAAAGTATAAAAATGCTAAAACATAGGGTAAAATTTCAACCAATTCAATTCTAACAGCTTCATGGCCAAAATGCATGACAAAACATAACAAAAAAGACGGCAACACTTACCAATATATTGTATTTTAATAGAAAAATGGCTATACAGGTCATTGAAAAAGTATTTTAATATAGTCAGCACTTATACATAAAACCAAATAATATGAATAGCTCAAAAGTTATCTGAAACATTAAGATGCAACCTCAACGGTGATTGCTTCACATTTCCCAGTCTCTTGATCTGTGCATGTCACATGTAAAGATCCATCCCTAAGCAAACAAATAAAAATGAACATTTCATGAGCTTATTTTACAAAACCAGAAAGTCATTAATATGTTACTAAGGGCTTTTGAGTGAACATAAGTTAATAGTTAAGCATATTAAGACAAAGAAGGAACATCATTTCATTGTCTATAAATTTAGTGGATGTTCTGAGGAAGTTCTTGGAGCTCCTCCCAGACCACTGCTGATTTAACAGCTGTTTCCTTGGAAATTCATGGTGATAAACATCCTATTTTTAGACTTTATAGAAGTTCAAGATACAGCATGCCAGTTTCAAGCTCAGACTAAGGAAAACCCACCCTTAATGAAATCAATATTCTTTCTAAGTAATATTCTTGTTCCTAATGTTAATGTAGAAAGGATATACTAAACACATAGTAATATTCTGGTCCGTTGTATTAGAAGGGTTAGTATTAGCAGTGTTAGAATGGTGTGCTATATTAGAACTGGATGCAATTAGGTTATTTCTTATAGCTGTACTAACATACCCTTCCATGAGACAAAGGGTATCAATGGCATTACCTTAGAAAATTATGTGAAAACTGACAAAAATTACATTGCTAAGTAAAATGGGGAGTTTCTTAGGTTGACTATACTAAAAAATGAAGAGCTCATAAAATATTCACAATGCAAATTACTTGAGATATACTCTTCTTTGAAGAACGTGATTCACTGATAACATTCCCTGAAAATCTTTAATTAACGACTTGCTAAGAATGAGGACTCAACAAACCCACAAAATTGGTCAAGTTTCAAAGTGTATTTTCTTAACATTGTAAGTAGTTCAATTCTGTACCTTTTCATAGTAAGAACAGCTAATATATCACGTAATCCATTTTCTTTTTTATCTAAATCCTGAAGAACAACCTGTTTATGCAAAAATAGTACAAAGATGGTTCGGTACATTGAGATATTAATGAACAGACACAGTTACTACTGCAAAAAGTAAACTTCTTTCTTGTTTTTTTAGAGGAGTGAAGTTTCAACTCAGGACCTTGTACTTGTTAGGCAATGGTCTAACACTTGAGCCAAATCTCCAGACCTTTTTGCTTTACTTTTGGAATAAGGTCTAAAGTTTATGTCCAGGTTGGCCTGCCCTCCTGTTTATGCTTCCTGCATAGCCGGAATGACAGGTGTGTGTCACTGAGCCCAGGTAATAAATGAACAAAAGAAAGCCACTGAGGCAAGACAGTAAAACTGCTACATGAAATTAGAGACCTAGTATACAAGAAAACTGAATATACCTGTAAGGCAGAATTATCAGGAGGAACTTACTTATTTATTTTTAGTTACCAAATTTATTTAAAGATATAATATAAATTGTAAACTTCAGATGGTTTGGTGCAACGTACAGAAAAGGTAATGCTTACCCCAAATATGCATGCAGTGCCTTGGTGACCACAGCTACTCCATGGCTTTGAGGAACCAGCCTAAGGCTTAATTCCTGTCAGTCATCACTGTTGGAGGAGTTTTAAATCTTTTACCAAGATACCGAGTTGGTAAGTGTAAGGTTCCACTCAGGTATGCTGTGTGTGTGTGTGTGTGAGACTATGCTTTTGTTGGGAGAATAAAATGTAAGCTATAATAACTACACATCACACCACTAAAAATCATTCCTTTTTTTCCAGCATAATGACACATTTTAGTCTGGTTTCTGGGCTTTTCTCTGAATGTGTATATTAAAAAACAAATGGAAGGATTGGGGACATGTGACTCAAGTGATAGAGCACCTGCCTAGCAAGTACAAGCCCTGGGGTCAAACCCCTACAACGACACATACCCTACCACTAACAACAACAAAGAAAAAATGAAGTAGATACTAGAGGTGGTAACAAACACCTGTAGGCCCAGCATTTAGCAGGCTAAGGCAGATCTATTTCAAAAGACCAAAATCCAAACCCAAACAACAAAAAGAAATATCCTCATACTCTACATTACCTGCATTTGTTTTATTTTGACTATGAAAGTAAATTTATACTCATCTCCTACATGACCAATTATAAAAGAGAGATCATGTTTATAAAGAATAATACATGGCATTTAGTAAAGAAAAAAAGGTAATTTAATTGTTAAAGTGGGTCAAAAGCACAGAGAATCAATTAACTGTACTTTGTTTCCCATAACTCTTTCAAATTAAAAATCAATTCTTTCCCCCCACTGTTTCAGAAATGAGTAAGTAGGACCATTCCACTCATAAAATAGCAGGTGCTCTATATATTCAGATATTAAACTGAATCCAGAAGGAAAGGCTAAACAGTTGCAAGTGACTACAGCAGTGCAGTTGTGTATTCACCTGTGCAAACTTGCTTTCTTCTGTTGCAGTGTTCTCCCCCTCAGACTCATAGAGTTCAAGGCAAACAGATGACAGAGCACCAGGGGCTTGTAAGGTGTGCTGTCTTCGAGCTGGCAAAGGTGTCCCAGATGGGAACAGTACTGTGAATCTGTTGAGTCCTGACTCATCCACACCCTAGTAAGCAGGAAATCAAAAATGTATGTCCTATGACATTTACCTTTACACGCACAAAAAGTACTTGTGATGAACTCTTATTACAAATCAAATAAAAATTCTTTGTGGCTAATTTGGAAATTAGCCAAAGTAAAGAGAACAGAAATAATACTCAATTCCAACCCACTTTATATAAAAAAGTACTGAAACCTGAAACACATCTCTCTCTACCTATGACAGAGGTTGACAATGCAAATTGTACTTAACTTTCATCTCCCTAAGAAATTAACATAATATGAGGCCCTGGGTTCAATTCCCCAGCACCACATAAGCAAAAAGAAAAAAGCCAGAAGTGGCACTGTGGCTCAAGTGGTAGAGCGCTAGCCTTGAGCTGAGGGACAGTGGCCAGGCCCAGAGTTCAGGCCCCATGACCGGATCAAAAAAAAAAAAAATATATATATATACATACAGGTTCTTCAAAAATTATAGAAATTTAAATTTAAATTCTTGACCTGTATACATAGCTTATAACAAATTAGGGTTATATGAAAAGTTACAGCAACTATTTGTACTCCTTTTACAGAAAGGCTAACTTTACCTTCACTAAGATGTCTTTGGCTGAACACTCAATCACAAGAGAGTCTTCCACTGAGATATTTTCTTTCCCAATGAGAATTCCTGCTTCCAGAGCTGCGCCAATAGGGATAACCTCATCTGGAGGGATAGAACTGAGAAGCTCCACAGCTGGGAAAAGGTCTTTAATCAGCTGCTGGAGCTTTGGGATTCGAGAAGACCCTCCACAAAGTACAACCTGGAAAAGGGAATTTAACAGGCTAAGTCATCTTCAGCAAACCTAACAGTGGGTTTTAGCATGCTATGTCACAATAAAACTTAAGATAAGGAAACTGCACTGTATAAATACAGTGTGTACTACTCGATATTTGCCTATAACTATAACGCTATATATGAGGCTTAACCATAAACTTAATGAAAAGATACTTTGTGTTATTCCAACATTTGTTTATTCATTCATTCATTTTTGGTGCCAGTCCTGGGGCTTGAACTCAAGGTGTGGGCACTGTCCCTGAACTTGTTTTGCAAGGCTAGCACTCTACCACTTGAACCATGGCTCCACTTTCAACTTTTCTCTTCATTACTTAGAGATAAGAGTCCCACAGACTTTCCTGACCAGGCTGGCTTCAAACTACTTTGCTAAGATCTCAGCCTCCTGAGTAACTAGAATTACTGGCATGAGCCACCAGTGCCGTGGTTTATTCCAACATTTAAAAATAAATGTGTAAATAAATTCCTAACTTTTCTATGTGAAAAATGTGCCACAAACTTTTTGCCTTCATTGAAGCATACTATGGGTCCTGAGGAAACAGATGTCTTGTGGTTTTAAGATCTTGGTGTGATCTCACTAAATCTCATTGCTGAGACTCACGTGGAATGTGTCTTTAGCGTCCTCAATGACTCATTCATTTGCTACTGACTAAATGAGATTTAGAATACTGAATATTCCAAATCTGAGACTATTCCTAGAATAATGAGGATATAGAAGCATACCTTGTTGATATTCTGTGCTGTGAATCCACTTTGATCTAAGAGCTCTTGGATTGCTTCTATACACTTATTGAAAAGCGGAGAACAGAGGAGTTCAAATCGTGCTCTGTACATGTGGATATCGTACATGGGAACACAAACACACAGAGAAAAGGCTCAGTAAGGATTCTTTCTCTTGTGAAGATTAATGGTAAAACTGGGTATGATGGTTCTCAGGCAGATTTATAATAGTGTAGGGTATTTACATGTAGATAAAGTCAATGCAAAGCTGCCTTGTCCATGGCCCACTTATAAGTTTTCCAAAAAATATTTCAGACCATATGCCCAATACATGGCATTCCCAACAAGCCCACTGACCCAAATGGAATCGTTATTTCGAATGTTTTTCTGTTTTTGAATGTTGTAACCATAACTCCTAATTACTTTTCTTTAGTCTGATATGGTGCTGTACCTAAGTATAGTCCTTTTGTACTGCTTGAGAAACCTGAATGCTGGCAAGTAATTTTAAAACAGATTTGTGCATGAATGTAGTCTCTTAATTTCATGCTCAAGTTCTCAAAAGGTAGGTGAGTAATACTAAAATATGCTTTTATGGCTGAAAACTGAGATAAATGCAAAATTTCCTTAAGGAAAATTTATGAAATTTCCCTTTCCTTCTTCTTTTTTTAAAAATATGGTTTTGAGTTCAGGACCTGGACACTGTCTCTGAGCTTTTTTGCTCAAGGCTAGAGCTCTACCACTTTGATCCACAGTTCTGCTTCCAGATTTTGGGTGGCTAATTGTAGATAAGACAGTCTTATGGTCTTTCCTGCCTTGGTTGGCTTCAAACTGTGATGCTGAGATCTCAGCCTCCTGGGTTGCTAGGATTATACGTGTGAGCCACCAATGCCCTGCTTCTATTTCTTTCGTAACTACTAGTATTAGTAAGGATATTCTGAGTATTTGGACAAACA
Organism: Dipodomys ordii; assembly: GCF_000151885.1. Taxonomy (NCBI): domain Eukaryota; kingdom Metazoa; phylum Chordata; class Mammalia; order Rodentia; family Heteromyidae; genus Dipodomys; species Dipodomys ordii. The sequence continues at coordinate 15,863,099 of NW_012267240.1, forward strand.
GCACTAATATGGGAATATAAAAAATATTCCTCTCACGAGTTCAATAGGACTCTCTATCAAAATTTTGGGATATAGCACAAAATCTTCCTTTGGAGAGGCAGAATAGTACTGTACAACAGAACTTTCTGGTAGCCACTGGCCACACAGTACCGAGTACTTAACTGCAGCCAGTGCTGAGTAAGAAATTGGGTTTTACCTTTACATGGCTATGGAAAGCTATTGAATTAGCAGCTGATACATACTCTTCAAGAGGTTCTGGGAGAGTGAAGGATCAATTAAGAGGAAGAGGTAGCAGGGAGGCATATTTGTAATCTGGGAAAAAAAAAGTTAATCTGGGTATGGTGGTGTATACCTGTCATTTTATAAAATTATGGTACAGGTTGGTCCAGGGAAAGAAAAATGAGACCCTATCTTAAAAATAACCAGCTCAAAAAGGGCTGCAGGTGTGGTTCAAGTGGTAGAGAACCTAACTAGCAAAAGCAAAGCCAAATTCAAACCCTAGTCCTGCCAGAAAAGGAAGAGATAGAAAGTAAAGCTAACTAGTCACTAGGTTAACTAAAGGTAGCTGCTATTATTGGTAGTGAGGGTCTACTAGGAAAGGCTAAGGCAAGGTCCAGATATTTGCCTTTTGTATTTTCTGGGCAAATCACTTGTAAGCAATATGTAAAAGACTTGGATATTAAGAAAATGGTTATAGACATTAAATCTATGCCCATTAAATGTCATCACAGCTATAAAAATGTAAAATACTGACAAGACTGAGCAAACAAAAACAAGACAGTTGTTAATCTTCGCTGCATCATAATAGAGTATGAATGCTGCAGTCAAACTGTGGATTGAGTTCCATGTCCATCACTTACTAGCTCATTCTGCTCTTCATGAGTAAAATAATGATATACTAGTACCTACCACCGAGCTGTCATGAAGATAGGACATGTTAGAAGAAAGGAAGGACTTAATCCATCCTGCCACCAACATTAAGTAGTAAGGAAAGATTAGCAAGCTCTCCTTCAACTTCTGCAACAAAGATCTGACAGGTGGGGCTGCAAGTTGGAGAAATCTGAATATATTGGACTAATAAATCCCATCTCACCTTTGAATCTAGGTGACTTTTTCACACATAGCTAACAGTAGATTAAAGTAACAACAAACAATCTCAACTGATGTAATTATATTTAGGAAATGAGCTATTTAAATCTAATAAAAATTGGACCCCAGTAGTATAAAAAGCCACATTTCCCTGTGATAGATCATGAATATATTCCAAGCTACAAAACAAACATACAACTTAAGGTGAGAGAGTTATACCTCTCATGTAACATGCTCTTAGCATGTTTCAGTGTGTTTTACCTGGACACATTGCAGTCAAAATCCTGACCTTCATATAACGAATCAAGGAAACAATTGGCACTTCCTAAGGTCGACAGGGAATGCTTTGCCACCTCGGCGCTGTTCATCAACTTCATCATGGCTCTGGCATTTCTCCTCACATCGTGTTTGAAGGATCTAAATTAAAAACATAACCTTTGAAGTTTAAAATTATGGAGTCATTTCGAATCTCAACTAAAATCTAGAAAATAATCTAATGTAACTAAAATCTAGATAATTGCTTTTAGAGCAATGATAGATTCATAAATCAGGGTTGAGATGTAGCTCAGTAGCAAAGTGCTTGCCTAGCAAGTGCAATGTCCTAGGTTTGATCCCCGGTACCAGAAAAAGAAAGGCAAAAAAAAAATTCATAAATCAATACCATATGGCACATGTTAGTATTTGATTTTGTTTTTGTTTTTTGTTGGTCATGGGGTTTGAACTCTGGGCCTGAGCACTGTCCCTCAGCTCTTCAGCTCAAGGCTAGCACTCTACCACTTGAGCTCCAGGGCCAATTGAATTCTAGTAATATCTTATGCAATTAAAAGAAGGGTTCTGCTGGGAGTGGTGGTTCACACCTGAAATCCCAGCTACCAGGGAAGGGGGATCATGGTTTGAGGTCAACCTGACCCAAACGTTTTTGAGACCCTCATCTCAAACAAAATGGTTCCAATGTAAAAGTTCAGCTACTTGGGAAAATGGGATTAGGAGGAGGAAATCTGAGGTCAACCCGGGCAAAAAAATTACCAAGATCTCATCTCAACAAAATGAACTGGGCATAGTAGTGCATATCTGTCGTCCTAGCCATGTGGGAAGCATAAGTAGGAGGATTATAGTTTGAGGATAGCTCCAGGGAAAAAATAAAACTCTATCTGAAAAATACCCTAAAAACATAAGGGGCTGGAGGTGTAAGGGGCAGAGTGTTTGATAGCCTGAGATCAAACCCAAATAGCACCACCACAAACACAAAAAAAAAGGAAGGAAGGAAGCAACATATAAAGGACTTGTAAAAGAAGGAAGCAAGCAGCTGAGTGTAGTGGTAAGCATCTGCAATCCCGCTATGCAAAGAAGGATAAATAGGATTGTGATTCAGGCCTGCTCAATCACAGACATGAGATCCTTATTTGAACAAAAAAGCAAAAAGGGCTCGTAGCATTGTTCAAGTACTTGCTTAGAATAATATGGTCCTGAGTTAATTAAATAAAAATGTTGATACTACACCCCTCACAAGAGCCTAGCTTTTGAAAACCATTCAGATGGCAGTAAGGTCTTGCCGCCTGTACACTCTTACCTAGACACTGAGCAGCACAAAGTGAATTCAAAATTCAGACTTGAATAGTACATGCATGAGGCTCAGCCTCTGCTTCCCAGGACACTATAACTGTAGAGATGAAAATATAATTTCTGGGGCTGGGAATGTGGCCCAGTGGTAGACTGCTTGCCTAGCATGCATGAAGATTCCTCAGTACCACATTAAGCAGAAAAAGTTGGCGTGGTGCTGTGGCTCAAGTGATAGAGCACTAGCCTTGAGCAAAAGAAGCTCAGGGATAGTGCCTAGGTTCTGAGTTCAAGCCCCATGAGTAGCAAAAAAAAGAAAGAAGAAAGAAAGAAAGAAAGAAAGAAAGAAAAAGAAAGGAAGGAAGGAAGGAAGCAAATATAATTTCCATGCAACGAGAAAACCACATCCTTTCTATGCAACAGAGTAATTTAAACTTGAAAGCTTCAATTAAAATGTCTTATGCAAGGCTGAATACGTTGGTGTAGGCCTATCATACCAGCACTTTGGAAGCTGAGGCAGGAAAATTCTGAGTTTGAGTTTGTCAGTCTTGGTATATAGTGAGATTCCCTACCTAGCACATCTGAGGCCCTGGTTCCATACCCCAGCAACACACACAGATGCATACATAAATTACCCAGGCCATTAAGACTCACCTCTGGAACTCAGAAGCCAGATACTGAGCTAGGGTTTCTGTGAAATGTGCACCTCCGATATTATCATCAGTGTTTGTTGACAGAACCCGATACATTCCACTATTAACTTCCATAATGCTGAGAGATAAGGATGTGCCTCCAAGCTTAAATACCAAAACATTGCTTCAAGAGAAAGATAAAGCAAGTAACTTATTAAAGCATCAGAGCATGTTAAATAAAGCCAGACTGGACTTCAGAATCCATTTCATTTAATCTCTTTATACTACAAAGTAGGAAGCTGAAAATCTCAGATGAGTAAGAAGTCATCTATAATTAGTTGAGGATGAATCCAGCCTCAAGCCTATACCTTCTAAATTCACATCTAAGCTCTCTCTATTTAGTCATGTTTGCAAAACTATTCTTTGGAGTCACTATGGTTCAAAATACTCTTTTTCCAAAGTAAATAAAAGAAAGATCATACTAAGTTTTAAGAGAATTGAATATGAAAAATTCAATCTCAATATCATGCAAGTTACTATTTTCCTATGTTCTAGAGACAGAAACAATATGCAAAACTAGAAGCTAACTTCCTATTTCTAGAATATGAAAACCCATCATTTCTAGTATTCCTATATTTATTTACTTAAAATAATTTCCCAGTGGTTCATATAGCTGCTTTAATTGTGAGAAACATCAATTAGAAGTAAATACATCTTACTAGTTCTCACCAAAAAAATTCTTAAGGCTAGGCATTGGAGGCAGAGATTGGGAGGACTGATGTCTGAGCCTAGTCCAGGAAAAAGTGAGAAACCCATCTCAACAGTTAGCTTGGCATCTTCAATACTCAGGAGGCTGTAAGAAGAAAGCTCACAGTCTAGGACTGGCCCCAGAGTAAAAAAAGGCACTATTTGAAAAATAAAGCAAAACAAGGCTAGGCGTGTGGCTCAAGTACAAAGCTCTGAATTAAATGCCAGTGCCATAAACAAACACCTTTCGCTACTTTCCTAGTGCTTCTTTTTTAACTATTTGAAAACCTCTAGGTGAGTCAATGTTATTCATTCATAAAGCATTATATAACAATCCTTTTGGACAAAACTGTTATAGTCTAAAATGTTTCTGCATTGAAAAAAGAAAACTGTCAGGATGGTTTTTACCTTTTTCCGGCAGGAGAATCTTGTCCAATTCCATAAGCAAGAAGAGCTGCAGATGGCTCATGGATTAGTCGTAAAACATTAAATCCAGCAGCTCCTGCTGCTTCTCTGTGAACAATTTGCTTTCAGTGAATTCAATGTTACAATATGTCAATTCTACACTTTAAGAAATGCTCTTAAAAAAATCTATGTGATAGCAAATACAATTGCACAAGGAGACACAGAGTGCAATGACAGTAAGAAGGTAGAGCACATGAAATGGAAGGGACTTCAAGAGTCCACTTTCTTAACAGAGAAAATAATGTGCCTATACTAAACATAAAACTACAGCTCTCAGGGGCTGGGAAGGTGGCTCAGTGGTAGAGCGCTTGCCTTGCATGCCTGAGGCCCTGGGTTCGATTCCTCAGCACCACATAAGAAAAAAAAAAGCTGGAAGTGGCGCTATGGCTCAAGTGGTAGAGCACTAGCCTTGAGCTGAAGAGCTGAGGGACAGCGCCCAGGCCCAGAGTTCAGGCCCCACGACTGGACACCCCCCCCAAAAAAAAAACAAACTACAGCTCTCAAAAATGTCTATGCTTTAAAAAGTTCACCTTTTCTGTGGCATCTTTTGGGGTTTTCAGACACTGGGAGAAATCCTGCTACCATGCCATTCAGAACCTCCCATTCTTACCATGGTTTCAATATCACCCTGCTAATTCTGTGAGGTCAGAACTAGGCCTCCCCTGTCTCTCTGTACTTAACCCTGAATATAGTATAGCCTAAACAGCAAAAGTAATCAATAAATACAGGTTGAATGAACAACAAAAAACAAAGGTTCATACTTATTTTGGTTTAGATATTAAGCGCTAAGACAAGGAAAGAATCACTACTGCTTCCTACATTTGCATATTTTTATGTAAACCTAAATTGTATAAACTAGTTCATAAACATCTTTTTAACCTGGAAATTAAGAACACTTCCAATCAAAACAGCCAAAAGATATATACCATATCTAATTTTATATACCCTTATATTATAAAAGGAAATATGAATTACTTTTACCATAGGAAGGTATTTACAATTACTTTTTATTATATAATGATAACTATAAAATGTTTTTAACTGAGCAAATAAGATAACTTCCATTGTATACTTACCCAAGAGCATTTTTCTGCTTTTCTCCAAAATCAAATGGAACAGTAATAACTACATCATTTGCATCTGAGCCCAAGACAGAATGTGCCGTCTCTGTACATTAAAAAACAAAAATAAATTCTAATGACAGAATAAAGCTAGATAATGCTTGTTTGAGGTTCCTAAATTCATGTCAAAGAATTCACTAAATACATTCCAATTTACTTGGATGCCTTTACTTGGATGTCTTTTCTTTTGCTCTTGAATCGGGCAGTACTTCTAGTTTTGGTAAAGTAATGGCTTTGGGACATACTAAATCAATTAACCAAAGCACTTTCCAGAGTCTGGCTCTTTGGTCTCAGAATTTCAGCTATCTTCCAAATTACACTGGTTTCACAGAGAGCTACAAATGCATGAGAGATGAACTATAAATGCACCAATGTAAAGCTACAACATCATCTTAATTGAACATATTATAAGGGTCATTCCATCCCACCAGGTCATAACATAATTCCAGGGTGGATATGAGCCTCACAATCTACTCCAGAATTGCTCAAATTATTCCACTGCTGAAACACACTGAGACTTAACCTGGAGTGGTGAAAAAAACAGATCTACTCAAATCTGCCAAAAAGTGGAAAATATACTGTCAATCTCTGATCATTATTATTTTTATTAGTCAGGGTGGTACTCCACCACTTGAGCCACAGTTCCACTACCAGCTTTTTGCTGGCTAGCTACAGATAAGACTCTCATGGACTTTCCTGCTGCAGATGGCTTGGAAGTGAAATCCTGTTTCTCAACCTCCTGAGTAGCTAGGATTATTGGTATGAGCCTGGCTACTCTGTCAATCTTGAAGAAAAATAAAACATTCACTACTGGATTTTTGGCTCACTGTTACTAGTAAGTTTTGAAAGTGCTAACATGGCCCGATCCACTTATATTGTATTTGAATATGCCTCATCTGAAAACCTGAAATCTGAAATGCTCCAAATCAATTGATAAAGGCTTTGAATTTTGAAGAGTGTTTTAGATTTTTGGATTAGGGCTACTGTCAACTGGTATGATCTATGCAACTATTCCCAAGTCTGAAAACCACAAAATCTGAAATACTTCTGGTCCCAAGCACATCAGGTAAGGGATACTTGGTCTGTCCTTACAAAGAAAAATCAAAAGTTGTGGAAGGTACGTCATTTATTTAACTAAGGTCACACAGACATTTGGTAGTGAAACCAGGCCTACAGTTTAGGTCTTCTTACTTCTGATCTATTCATTTCACTTCTCCCTAAATCCCAAATTACTTGTAGCTTTTTTGTGTTTGTGTGGCCGGTGGGGGGGAAGAGGGGGAGAGGAAGGGGAGGGTCTGTGTCAGTCCTGGAGCTTGAACTCAGGGCCTAGACACTGTGCTTGAGCATTTTTTGCTCAAAGCTAGCATTCTATCACTTGACATAGCTCCATTATGGTGCCTAATTAGAGATAAGTCTCACAGACTTTCCTGTCCATGCTGGTTTTGAACTGCAATCCCCATATCTCAGCCTCTTGAGTAGCTAGGATTATAAGTGTGAACCACTGGTGCCCAGTTACCTCTAGCCTTTTAAGGTTAGCTTTTAAAATATCATTTATTTTAAAATGTCATTTAAAGTTAACTGAAATTTTTCAGTACCTTTCATTTTACTAAATATGAGTCTGGCAACATCTTCTGGGTTAACAAATTTAGTTTCTTCTCCTGTATCTATTTCATATCGCAATTTCCCATTTTTTTCAACAACCTACAAAAGAAATTATAATTCTCAATACAGAGTAATTCAAATAAAAATGTTAAGTTTCAAGTCAACATTATGGCATGACATTTGGCAATTACTTTGTATAGCAGGGAAGCAATAATGGAAGCATACTCACTAAACATTTACTTTCCGAGATGTATTTCTGAGCTTGTGGATCGTCGGAGCTGTCCATAAAGAAAGATATAAAGATATCTCAGGATCAAAATTGGTATTATAGATAAAAAAAGGCCTAAAGACCATATCATAAGCATTAAAATATAAATAATGTTAAACTGTTCAACAAGTTTCAAATAATGAGTTATAAATAAGTGGAGTATTTATACTCAGTGATTATAGTAATTCAGCTAAAATGTTCATCTTCACATCTGAAAATAATTCTCCCTTGTTCTGACCTCACTATACATTTCAGAGTGACATTTCCTGATATGGATTTTATTCATTTGAACATTTTCACATCTGTGATCCTGATGATCCAGCCACTGAAAAGGGCAAAAAGGAGTGGATACTTAAGAGCAAAAATCCAACACCATCTTTATTGGATCCTAAACATAAACACCCAAAACCAAAAGAGTAAGAAGTATGAATGGTGTATATCGAAGTGTAGACTCATACATGTAAACACAGCATGGACAGATCCATACAAAGCAAGCGCTAAATGTGCATTTATGTTGCTCAGGATAGTAATACCAATTTATGCAAAGTACAGATTTCCACTTAATACTTTTTTAATGTCTATAACATCTAAGTGGGTTGTTAGGTATGTTTTACAGAGGGGCAGTGAGCTTACTACAGAGTAATATGGACAGGGAGCCAAGATGTGACCACCAGCTACTCATGTTTACACTTCAGTAGACAGGCTCCATTAATACTATCAAATGACCCCTTCAGGAGGGACAGGATCTCTCACCCTTTGTTTAACTTCATGTAGAACTTAAGAATCAGACTAGTATCCTTCTTAATAGTCTTTGAAGGAGCTGTGGCTATTCTGTTCAGAAACCCGCCTTAAATGTTTATTAAGAGCTGATGATTAATAGTGGCTAACTAACTGCAGAAGGGTTACAGAACTTGGAGGCCCTTAACCTGGACTAACCTGGCTTAGAATTCTTAAATACTTGGCAGGTTCCTTACTTCCCCTACCACTGACAAAATTAATGGGAGGACAGGTGCTTGCCCAAAGTGACAAAGTTCCTTAATGGCTTAATTGTCCAGCAACCAGACCTTCAATATAAAGTTTAACATTTTTTTTCCATAACTCTCCCACTCCTCCCTTTCACTAACCCACTACCTGGATTGTACACCAGACAAGTAGGGATGAAACAATTATGTCCATAGTGGGACTCTAGATCAGTACTAGAATTTCAACAAGACATTTACAGGCTGTTTTCTTATAATTTAACCCCATTATGTGCAGGCTATTTACTCAGGGTAATTTTCAAGGAAGAATATTTTATGGCATGTCTATTAACTTTTAGAAATGAAGAGAATTTCTCAACTGCCATGTAAAGACAGACTCTTTCATCTAAGTACAGAAAGTACAGTAGTTCTGAGGGCCGCACATGACACAAGCAGAACACTGGAGACTGCAAAGCAGGTATGTAAGGAAGCAGAGAATGAAGTAACAAAAGATCACAAGGATCACAGAAAATAGCAGACTTGACCAACAACTACACACAAGTAAAAACTTTATTTGTCCACACTAGGAATAAATTGTTTAACAGAAAAACAAAGCTGGTGGGAGGCTGGTATACAGTAAGCACCTTGTTCACATCATGGTCATCAGGATGCAGTGTCAACTCTACCAGTAGGCACAAACTTTAAAAGGGAGGCCATTTCCTCTTCCTCCTTCACTATCTCTTAGCCATCAAGCTCCCTGGCTTGGCAATACCAGCACTGGAGTACCTTCCCAACTCCTGTTGTATCATTGTGCCTATGAGTTTAACAGCACTTTACATTCATTCATCTGTCCACTGGATCCTCACAACATCCCTGTGAGGTAGGGAGGACAACAGTTTCCACTTTAGATGAGGAACCTGAGTTATGGAATGGTGAAAGCCTTGTCTGAGTATGTCTAGGCAGTATAATGATTAGAGCTTAGGCAGGATTCCTAGCTTGCTTTCTGGAACTTGGGCTCTCTTTACAGCAACTTCCCTGCATTGACAGTCTGCAGCTTCTGTGTTTTGTTTACTTCTTCAGGACCTTTTCCTATCATATCTACATTATGGTTACTACGCCCATCAGATTTTTACAATACTATCTGTAAGCTTAACTCCACTGCTACTCTTTTGTACTTCTCTTACTCAAAAGAAATTCCTGCCTAAGTATTTTGCTACCGTTAGTAGAGTATACTTTCCTGTTTTCCCAGAAAATCTACTTATGTACTCATCTGTACTAGTGTTACAATGGTGTAAGGGACACATATCCTTCCATAGAACGGCTAAAACGAGTAACACAACATAAATTTATGTATCTATCTCAATGCCTTAATACATGCTTTCTGAAAGTAAGCACTCTGTACTAGTGTGGTGCTTAGATGTTCCAGGGCTATCAACAAACATCAACACCCAGAATGTAATTGTTAAAATACAATTGTTACCAGTACTTCAAACATGCATTAGTATGCCACTGTAACTGAAAATGGGAGCATCACACTCATTTTTTTGGTAGTACTGGGGTATAAACCCAGGTTTTGTACATGGCAGGCAGGCATATACTCTACACCTTGAGCCACTCCTTGAGCCTGTATTTTGCCTTATACTATTTTTTAGAACTCAAAGGTACTAGGAAAAAACCAACCTACAACAAATATATTGATTTAGAGATAAAGAGCTTGAGGCACGATAGGGGCAAGTGATTTTGCCCAATGAAACCACTGCGACAGGACTGGGGTCCAGGAGTTTTAACTATATACCAGTGTATTCTACTACACTGGCTCCTTCACATACCCACCACTTTACTTGCCACATACACATGGCGCCAGGTGGGTCCCATTTGCATTGTCAGTAGTTAGATAAGCACCGGTTTATATATAAAACAAAGCCTTTTCCAACACGCCCTCTTATTTCTTTCCCAGCTAGACTACAGGAAAGCTTTTTAAATCCTAGATGATGTGTGTTCTCTGAAAGTATTATGTGAACTACTAAAAGGATTGAGTGAGGAAAAACTGGGAATGTTGCCTACCACCACCATCACCTCTCCCAAAGGTGATATGTGTTGGATGAGGACTGTGTTTAAAAGGAGTCTATCTACACCACCTCCAGTGTTCTCAAAACTAAAGGGAAAATGAAACTGGTCTATTTCACCATCTGCCATTGACCAGATCAACTTTTACCTAGGTCATCAGGCAAAAAGTAACTTTGGCAAGTTCCCCAGAGGGAAAGCTTTCTAGGGCCTTTAAAACATAGTAGGCAAAAACAACAAACAAACAAACAAAAACCCCTAACAACAACAAGCTAATAGAAAAAAATGAAATTAACTAAAAGCAGATCTCAAACTGCTACAATTCAAATTGCTTCTCTAAGGTTCAAAGGGCAACTAAAATTTAAAGATGTAACTTATGCATAGAAAGGGACCCAAATAATATGAAATATAAAGAATTTACTTACACTTACTGTTCTATAAAACAGCCAATATCCACCTATCACAGATGGTCGATAAGAAGCATTAACACTACTGTGACTCTCATTAGTTCTGTTATATCCTTGATAGGAGACCAAGAAGTAGTAAAAGGAAGGTTTGACAGGTTGGATTATTACCAACTGTGCTGACTAGTAGAAAAGTCAGAGACACAGCAATGAAGAATGAAACAAAGGGAAAAATACACATTGTGCCTACTTTAGTCTAATGAACCATAGGATTTTAAAATCTAAGACCTCAAACTCCATGAAGCAGTCAAATTAAACTACCAGATTTAAGCAACAGGTCAAGGTATACAACCACACTTTTATATCCTGTAAAGTAATATGCTCTCCCTAGCCTTGCTCCAGCCAAGGCCATACACATTAATAACATACATTTATATAGTGCTTATAAACTTTTAAACCCTTTCACATCTATTAGCTACCTGATCCTCACAACAGCCCTGTGAGGTAGGCAGGGCAGGAATTTGTAGCTATCCCTCATTTCACAGATGAGGAAGCTATTGTAGAGAGGTAAAGGAAATTGCCTCCAATCACAGAGAAAGCCAAGACAAACTAGCTCTCTTGGACTTGATTCCATGGTTTCTACTAGGCACCTCTCATTTCTAAATGGTCTTTCACTTAGTGGAGAATCTTGATAAAAAGAACTCACAAGTATACTCCTGTTCCTCTGCATATCAACGATTCACTACACTTTTCTGAGGACAAAAAAAGGTGCTATGGTATCAGAAGGCAGGTGTGAGGAGACTTCTGTTTATGAAGTTATTCTTTCACAGTCAGTTCCTAGCTTTTGGCATTTGAAATCAACTTTTGAAGCAATTTTTCGAGTCCTAGCTGAAAAGCACCAGTAGCTTCTTCCACTGCTGTTGCCAAGCGTCTGACCGCGATGACAGCATCCCTGCGCAGCTCATTGGCAGCATCTTGTTGGGCACTGGCCTCTTCACCAATAGCAATCAACCTATCCAGTTTTTCTTCCTCTCGCTTTGAAAGTTCTCGTGCCAACCTCCTGTTTTCTGCCAACTCAGCTGCAATAGTCCTGGCCACTGACCTCCTTCTTCGCCTTGCCCACCTTGGAGGGGGCTCACTGGCCAAAGGTCTATCTCCTCCAGAGACCAAACCAACTGTGGAAGAGGAACCTGGAGGCTGTGAAGTGGAGGCTGCCCCAGGAGGGTTTCGGCTGGTGCTGGGAATGGGCTCACCTGACACACCCAGTCTGGTCATGGGACTGCTCTGACAGGGAACAGCTGCACCTCTGAAAAGGTTGTGGGAGCTGCTGTAGTTGGGGGTCCCTTGAGAGCACCCTGAAAAACAAAGCAACAATGTTGCAAAGAGGACACTCTTGCTAAGGGAATGTTGGAGCCAGCAGCACAGCTGAGATACAGTAAACTAGGGTAATTCTGAGGAAGGCCTCTTTCCACAAGGGACTGGAATAATCATTCTTTAATCTGGCCATTTGGGCCCATAACACAAACCCTTGCCTTGCTAAATTTATCCTTTCCATAGAGCGATCTAGCCCACTCTTTTCCTATAAGTTCCTAACTACCCATTACATACAAGGCTAAGACTAGTTTGGCTCTAAAGAGCATGTCTTGCAGGTTTCAAGTTCTAGTATCATATTTACTTAGGGTGGTAGCTTTTTAAACCCTGGTGCCCTTTGTGTATTTATTAGGTTTGAAAAAAATAAGGGGCTGTTCTGGAGAGGGCATGGTCCAAATATCCACCGCTCTTAGAAGCAAGTGCCTCTGAGACCCCATCCTTCACATGCTTGGGAGTTACCTGCACCCGAGGATTCATCCCAGGAGTCCTCAAGGTCACTGGCTTCTCGAATCCGGTCACTGATTCTCAGCTGACAATCTTCATCTGATTCCTTAACTCTTTTCAAGAAAGGCTGATGATCAGTCACCTGAGTCCTTTCTGCTTTCACAATGGAAGTTCTCTTTTCCCTTGGGGTGTCAGAGGCCACCAAGTTCTGATCACAGTGCTTGGCCCAAGAAGCAGCCTCCATTAGGTTGTCTGGGTCAGTCACTACCTGATTTCGAAGAAGCTGATCCAGCGTATCATAAAATGGACAGTGCGGTGGATCCCCCATGCTGGTGGCGTGGGCAACATAGGCCTTTAAGTATAATGCCTTCAGAACTTTAAACTTGGAGCGGCACTGGCGTTCGGTGCGGCGGAAGCCTTCCTGCTGCATTCGCTTGGACACAGCCTGATAGACATCTGCATTATGATGTACAGTCTGGAGGCGTTGAATATACTCTGCCTCGCCTAGTATGGAGAGAAGAGTTCGTGTCTCCTGTCTGGACCACCGGATGCCCGCACTGCTACTGGTGGTGGCCATAGTGAGCTGGAAAGGAGGGGTACTGCAGCAAGCTCCTGGGCCACAGGTGCACAAATCTGAAGATGTGGGGAAGCTCTGTGTGCTCTCAGTGTATTTCCAGGAGCCAGTCCATTCTTCCCTCTCAGGGTATTTGCTGAGAAGTCAGGTCCAAGGACCACACTTCTGGATGGAAGGCCACAGGGGAATGGAGTAACACAGGGAGGGTGTAAGGATTTTTAGGCAGCAAGTAGTGCTGCCTGTGCGTAGGTCATAAATAGGCATGAGGCCCAGATTCAGAAAGCACAACTTTGGGAGTTCACCCAGAGTAGGTACTGGACCAGGGCTTAATGGCTTCATAACAAAAGAATTGGCTCCTCCACAAAGGGCGGAATGCTTCCAAGGCTGAGACCTGGTACAACCATGTATCTGTAAAAATCACCATTGTCTGGTAAGTAGTCAAGCGGAAGAGGAAAAGAACCTCGCTCATGAGGCAACTAACTCTAGAGAACTAGTATGAGGAGGATGGTCATACAGCAGTATGTCTGAGGAGTACTTAACCTTTACTAACCTTAGCCTAGATACTATGTTGTGGCTTTTAGCCATCTATTACTATTGCACTCCTTGCTAGAAGGGACAGGAAAGTTGTTTGGCTAATATGAAGCTCTATGAATAAGGCAGAAGACAGCCATTTCTTTTTTTCTAACCATCTATCAAATAGCAGTATAAAGGAAACAAATGAAGTTGGCTGAAAGGGAATGTATCTATGGGAATGTTGTTTCTTGATTCTATAACTGTGTTTCTGGACTGTGATATTAAACCACAGCTTTGCATGATGCTGGCACTGGGAAGAAGTACTAAATCTAATAAATAAATATACTGGATGCCTGTTTTGTTTTTTTATAACTGTATGTGAAACTACAATTACCTCAAAACAAAAGGGTTACTTAAAACAAATTGCTGACCCCCTCCATGATTCAGGCTTCAAGATCCATTACAATTTCCTGCTTTTGTTTAGATTTTATTATTTGAAAATATTTGATACCAATTTATTAATAGGCTTAGTACTAAAATTTTCCAATAGGAAACAGGATTATTGGAATACATTCATCACAAAGATTTAAATTTTTTCCAAAAATTCTGTATCAAGTTTAATTTAACTGAAGAGGCTATACACAACTAATTAATATTAAATGTAATCAACTTAAGGAAATATCTACTTAAATTCTCATTAAATGGAACAGAAAGGACAGACTGGAGTGAGGTTAGGAGACATGGAGGGCAGGTTATCTAGTTCGGTCTTTTAACTGACTTAGAAATACTGAAGGTTCTCTGTGCCTTGGTTGTCTCATTTATAAACAAGGAAGGATAGTACCTGCCCTCTGTTTTTAAAGGATGTTGAGAGGATTAAGTAATATAATAGACATGAAAGCACTGTGCAAATTTAGATACACCATCAAGTACTAGTATAAATAAAACATCCTAATTATGATGGTAATCTATAATTTGAGGAGACAGAAGTCTTGACAGGCAAGCCTCTTTAATCTTCTAATCAAAGTTACAGCAGATGATTAACCTGATTCCTACAACAAGACATTAAGTTGTTTCTCGAATGATTAAATTTGTAAGCCAACTAGAAAAGTCAGTTCCCAGCCAAGTGTCACAAAAGGCCTTAAGAAAGAAAATCAATAGCAGCTATATCAAGTATGATTAATTTTAATATTTTGCAAAATCCAATCTATACACAAAAAAGTCTTCAAATTCTCACAAATCACTCAAATTCCTTCAGATAAAAAAATAGAAAAGTGTGAAAAGTCCAAACTAGCACCTCTGAATGATAAATCATCAAAAGTAAACAAATGTTGACATTTATGAATGCTAACAGACTTGTGAACAAGAATCAATTATCTGTAAATCCTACTCTCCAGAATACCTAACAAGAATAACAAAAAAAGCACTCTACTGGGGTACCCTCTTGGAAACAATGCAGTCAAGAAAGACAACAAAATAATGGTGTTTGTAGTATCACTTTACACTATGCTCAGAACTTAAAAAAACACATTTCTGTTACAGCACTTTGAAGTATTTTACTCCATACCTTCTTCCCAGGATCTGCTTTACTTTCACTACTGTATTTGAAATATTTCTTATTCTACTTTGTTTTGCAGCCAGTCCAACCACCTGAAAAAAGAAAAGAGTAACATATCACAATGCATGTAACTTGTACTTATTTCCATGGACTGAAAAAAAAGAGAGAACAGTAGTAGTACCTCTTCATTCTCGGAGTAAGCTACAACAGCAGGGGTAACTCTATCTCCTGCATCATTTGCAACCACATCTGCACGGCCATCCTAGAGAAAAGCATACAACTTTGAGTTAGTCCTTTTAAAATGAAATACACAGTCTCATTAGACAGATTTGGATTATTCTACTGATATTTTAAACTTGTGGGTTTTGTTACTATTATTTTTCTGGATTTTATAGAACTCACTCACATTTTTCAGTCTGCTCCGATCAGTGAGCTGGACCAAACATAAACAACTTTAACAATAACAAGCATCATTCTACCTCTGATCCTTCTTCCCAGAAATATACCTTAAAAAAAAAACCTTCAATAAACTAAGTAGCAAATCTCTTTGCATGTTTCATACAAATCAATTGACATTTAAAACATAGGACCTAGGAGCAGGGGAAGTTTCTCCTTCCTCAACCTTGAGGTTAGAGAAAGCCTGTCATTCACAGCACTCAGAGATGGCTCAAGCTCCAGATCAGAGCCAGCCTCCTTCTCCCCCCTCCATCCCTCCCCCAAATCCAGTGGATCCCAGTCATTCAAGACAGGTCCAGGTTCTAGGATCCAAGAAGTTGGGGCCCGCCCACCTCAGGAAGTGGCCTCAATGGAGAAGCCTCCCGGTATCTGCTGCACAGACTTGGCCCCAACATCCAGGAACCCCTCAAGGAATCCTGCGGTCCAGGAGTTCCCGGGACGCCCCTAGGCGTCCTTACGAGAATGGTGTCCCTCCCTGACCCCCAGCCCAGGGGTCTTGGGAGATCTGGAGACTCATCCGGACATCCTCTGGTCCTTCTCTTCGGACTTCTCCAGCAATCCCTGCAGCCACGATATTCCTGGGGCCCCTGTGGGCACCCCAGCGACCCCTCTGGTCATCCTGCGGACCAGGTGTCCTGGGACTCCTGGGGTGGCCCGGACATTCTGGGGCTCTTCACGGTGGCCAGAACGTGATGATGAGAGTCCTGGGGGGGGGGACCCGGACGCTCGGGGCCTCTTCGGGGTGGCCTGGACGCCCTCGGACTCTATGGAGCGGCCTGGATATCCTGGGACTCCTCGGGGCGCCCAGCCGCAGGGGTCCCTCGAGGCGCCCTGTCTCCCCGGGACCCCGCGCGCCCGCGTCACCACGTGCCACGGCGAGGGCGCGGCGGGCTTTCCCGGAAGAACTCCGAGAGCCGAAGCCGAGCTGGCCCCGGCCCTTCGCCTCGAAGCGTCCAGCGGCAACGCCACTCTTGCGCGACGGCCCTCGGCCGCCATGAGAGCTGCAGCGCGGTTCTCCGGGTCCCTTACCTTGTACACGGCCACACAGGCTGACGTGCAGCCCAGGTGCACTCCGATGGCCGCCATGAGGCGGCGGGACCGCGGCGGCTGTGAGCGAGGGGTCCCCGGCAGCAACAGCTACACGCCACAGAGCAGCCCCAGCAGGCACCGCGGAGACTTCACGTTCCCGCCCGCCCACTGCATCCGGTCCGCCGCGCCGGCTTTTCCGAATGGCGGCCAATCAGAGCGAAGGTCCCGCCTTTTCTCACGAGCAGTCAGCGAATAGCTGTGGTGCGCCGCCCCGCGCAAGCGGTAGTGCGCACACTCCGTCCGGAAAGGGGACCGGAAGAGGCTCCTTGCTCCTCCTCCTCCTCGCTCCGCCTGTTTTTGTCTCAGCCAATGGGAACTCTCCCTTGAGTTGCCTCATTTGTCCTAGCAACGCAGTGTCAGATTTTTTTTTTTTCAGCCCAACCTCTTGGTGGTGGTGGACGTCCCCGGGAGCGGTGGTGTTTTGCACCTTCTGGCTCAACATGCGGTGTGCAAGCTCAGCTGCCATCGTGGCCTTTTGCACCGGGCTTTGGGTCTTTAACCTGGCGCTGGTGCCGGGCCAGGAGACCGGGGGAAGCCCGGGGTCCGACTGTGAAGGTGAGCGGTGTGTGACCTGCTTGCTTGGCGGTGGCACCGCAGCTGTCGTGGGGCTTTGGTTTCTCCCGGCTGTAAATAGCATCTCATCCAAGAAATGCTGGGCCTTGGCCCTCATTTCAGATCGCCTCTCCTAAGCCTAGGCAAACCTTGACGCCTTGAGGCAAACCTGATTGGCCTGTTGAGTATTACATTGCCATCGTATTGGAATTTAGATCTGATTTTGTGCCAACGCTGCTAGATTCGGGTGCACTTGGCACCAAACCAATTCTGTTGGCTCTCTTGGCATAGAAGACGTTTTTCAAGTTCAAACTAGTTTGTGAGTCCCCACAGGGAAATAAAAACTCGACAATGAGTGGGGATGTGTGATCAGAGGACATAGCTACTATTGCTTAGTTAGAATTGCGTTACAAAGCGCTGTAACTACTTGAGAAGAGCAAGATAGAAAAGAATGGCTTATATATTGTTCGGTTTTTAAGTTGTAGTGGACTTGTAGTTAGAGCCTCTGAATCTAGTCCCATCTAACCCTCCAGCTTTGAGACTGCTGTACCTGGCTTCACCCTTAGTTTACCCCCGCCCCCAAATCAGCATTCTTTACAGATTAGAGCAGAAAGAAGGGAATTGGCTTTGGCTAGCCCTCCTGGATTCCTCTGAGCTTGAACTGTAAGCTGTCTCAATACAGCGACGGAATAGGATGTATTCTAACTAAATAAAATCTTAATACATGGAGTCCAGCTTTCTTCTATAAGCAATCATTCAATTTTTCTCCAGAAATCTAAAATATCTGCCTTATATTTTTTTCAAACTTTGCTGGAGATGAAAGATATTTGTTTTCTCAGCTATCACTTTGCTTCACAATATCACTTGTGTTCTAAGCATATGTATCTTTCAAAAATTTACTACAGCTGTTGGGATTAATTACTAACCTGTGTATAAATTTCATTGTTAGGCAAAGAGGCAGTGGAAGGAGGTATGTGGAACAAGAATTAGGTCTGAGATACAGCTGTATTACTGCTTGTGAGATTTTTAAATAAGTTGCTTAATTTTACCTTAATGTTATAAGATTAAAATACCAATAGACACATGAAGAAATGCTCAACTTCTCTAGCCATAAAAGAAATGTAAATCAAAACAACATTGAGATACCACCTCACCCCAGTTAGAATGGCTATAATCAAGAACTCTAATAACAACAGATGGAAGGGGATGTGGTGAAAAGGGAACCCTACTGCATTGTTGGTGGGAGTGTAAACGTATTCAACCACTTTAGAAAGCAGTATGGAGGTTCCTCAAAAGAGCTCCCCTATGACACAGCAATCCCACTTTTGGGCATTTACCCAAATGATCACAAACAAGACCACACTAAAGCTACCAGCACAACTATGTTAATTGCAGCCTTATTTACCATAGCTAAGATATGGAACCAACCCAGATACCCCTCAGTAGATGAATGGATCAAGAAAATGTGGTATATATACACAATGGAATTCTATGCCTCCATCAGAAAGAATGACATTGCCTCATTTGTTAGGAAATGGAAAGACTTGGAAAAAATTCTATTAAGTGAAGTAAGCTAGGCCCAAAGAAACATAGGTCCCATGGTTTCCCTTATTTGCAATAACTAGTATATGTCTGAGTCAAGCAGAAAAGGTCAGATAAGTTGATGTTAGGGGAATGAACCCCAAGATAAGTATTCAAATGTTTTTTTGTTTTTTTTCCTTTCATGCAATTGTTTCTATCGTATTTATGATTTCTTTGTTGCTTTGTGTGTCCCTCCCCCATAGTATAACCCGTACTTTCACTGTATTTGATGTTGGTATAATTTGTGGAGAGGAAGGGAAAAAAACCAAATTGTTTAACTAGGGATACAGGTGGACCCATTGCAACAATGAGATGTACAAGTCGTTATGTCGAAAAAATGAACTTAACAACTTTGGTGGGGGGGTGGGAGGAGGATCGGGTGGGGTGAGGGGAGGAGTATGGGAAGGGATGGGAAGGGGAAACAACGAGGAGGCAACAATGCTTGATAAGAAATGCACTCATTATCTTGCCCATGTAATTGTAACTCCTCTGTATGGTATTCTCACAATAAAAAAATAAAAAATAAAATAAAATACCCTGTATGCATACTTTAAGCAAAGGAAGCCATTTACAAGCTACCTTGTACCTGCTGATGCATTTTGTTAAGTTCACAGTCTTTTGAAAACATTTTTTTAAAAATTTAATTAGCGGGGCTGGGAAGGTGGCTCAGTGGTAGAGCGCTTGTCTTGCATGCATGAGGTCCTGGGTTCGATTCCTCAGCACCACATAAGCAAAAAGGAAAAAAAAAGCTGGAAGTAGCCCACAACCGGACCAAAAAAATAAAAATAAAAAGTTTAATTAGCTACATTTTGAAATTTGGATTTCTGACTGTTTTTGGAAACCCAGATTACCATCCACTCACTCAGTCACCCAGAGCACCTTCTAGTCCTGCCAGCTCTATTCATGGTCAGGATTATACATAGGTGAACCATTTTATTTTTTGTCTCTTACACTGTATCTTTACAGTGCCTTTTCTATGGTTAGATACATTTACACAAATACTGTTATGTTACCCTTGCCTACAGCATTCAAAACAGTCATGTACTGTACAGGATCCTAGGCTCTGTAAGCTTTATCTAGCCTAGGTAAAGGCAGGCTCAGCCATCTAAGTTAGCATATGTGCCCTCTATGTTGTTTCCATAGGAGAATACCTAATGATACTGTCCTGGGATGTATCCTATTATTAAGTGATGCTTGACTGTATGTTTGTTTGCTCTCATTGTTTCCAACTGGATAAAATATTAAGATTCTCCAGAGATTCAGAACCAGTAGGATGTGGGGGGGTAGTCGGTCTTCACCTTAAAATGGAATTATTTCCCGTTAACTCCATTATAAATTGAAATGACCCCCAAATCAAAACTGCATTTATTCTACCAAACCTAGGAAGCGTCATAGTTTATTAACAGCACACTGTGGGTGTAAACACACGGGGTACACTCACGATCATGTGAATGGCAGCTAGTAGTAGCTGACTTTCCTGCATGGAGCTTTCCCTGAGAAACGTCACAGATCTATGGGAAAGAACACTGTAAGTGATGGCGAGGTGAGACCAGAAACAGAAGAAGCATATGTAAAAAGGTTTCAGGTATCAAAATGCTTATTAGGCATTGGATATAAGATTTTTTTTCTGCTAAAAAAATAAAGAATGGGGACCAGTGGATAGCTCAGCAGGCAGAGTGTTTGTTCTAGTATGAGTGAAGTTCTTGGTTCAATTCCCAGGATCACAAATAAAACAAGATAGAAAGGAGCTGAAAATATGGGAAAAAATGTCAAGAGGATACAAAAAATGTCTACTCGTGTGGAAAAGAACCAAGTAAAGCTCTACGGATGAAATTGATAGGATTAATAGCATTTAGCTACAGATGAGAAAATGAATTAAGAATAAAGTAATTATCAAGAAGGAATCACTGAGAGATAAAAAGATAAAAACAGGAAAGAAGGGTAAAAGGTACAATAGAATAGAGAGAAGTTCTAACTTGTTTATCGACTTTTCAGGATAGAAGAGAAGTTATACAAATTCAGTGTCTTTCAAAGAGTATTAAAAATATTCCACTATCACATCATAAGAAAATCACACATCAAAAGAGAAAGGTCATCTTAAAAGCAGAGGGGAAAAAAGAGAAAATTCCTTCAAAAGAGTTATTAGATTGAGCTACACATGAATTTTAACAGCAACAAGGGAAGGCTCAAAGTCCCAGAGTATAAATGCCACTCTTGGTGGAGTGCTTGCCTAGTAAATCTTGTACAGGGCCTTGAGTTCATTTCTTAGCACCACAAGGCAACAACAAAAAGTAAAGCTAAGCTTTAGACTCTGAATGTTGAGGGGTTGAACAGTGAATCAGAGAGCAGTAATTATGAATAGTGTGGTTTAGGGAAACATTACAAATAAAATTGGATCAAAGAGTTGTCCAAATGATTCAAGAGGTTCTAAGTCTTCTTAAAGTCCTACCTCATTCTAATCGAGTCCCACCCACTACCTCCAAGATTGGTTTAGTGAGGCTTCTTTTTGTTTTTCCTTCCTTCTCTGAAAATTAAACTGGAGAAGATGATGGGGATAGCTTTTTTTTTTTTTTGGTCAGTCATAGAGTTTGAACTCTGGGCCTGGGAGCTGTCCCTCAGCCCTTCAGCTCAAGGCTAGAGCTCTACCACTTGAGCCACAGAAGCACTTCTGGTTTTCTGGGTGGTTTATTGGAGATAAGAGTCCACAGACTTTCCTGCCCAGGCTGGCTTTTGAAACATGATCCTCAGATCTCAACCTCTTGAGTAGCTGAGATTACAGAGGTGAGCCTTTGTTCTAGGAGGTGTGGATAGAACTGTTGAAAATAATGTTCATAGCCAACTGGCAATTTTAATAATTCCATGAACCTGAGCTTAATCATTGTGTCATAATTCACCTGACAAAACTGGAACTTTCCTCCTGAAGGTGACATTATTATATTTTAAAATATTTTCTAATGAATCTATGATTTCACTTAAAAACTTTCAATTCCATTTATTAATATTAGCAAATATTTTTGAAGCATATTGGGAGTTTTTATAATAAAGATATGATGAGTTCTTTTTAAACAATAAATTAGGAAATATTCCAAACACAGAAAAAATTAAGTAATATATACCTCTCATCTAGATTGAATGTTAATATGGTTCTATATCTGTTATCAGTCCCTCTGTCTTCAAAAAATAAAATATTAGATGTAGGTAATTCTTTTTCCTTGACCCAACTATTATTTTCAGAGGAAGTAACAAACCAAAAGTTAAATGTGTACTTCTCATGAATTGTGTGTGTGTGTGTAGGGGGCCGGGGGGTGGGGAGGTCCTGGGGTTTCGACTCAGGGCCTGAGCATTTGTACACAAGAGTAGAATTCTACTACTTTAGCAACAGCTTCACTTTTAGCTTTTTGGTGATGAATTCGAGATAAGAGTCTCATGGACTTTCCTGTCCAGGCTGGCTTTGAACGTTGATGCTCAGATCTTAGCCTTCTGAGTAGCTAGGATTATAGGCATGAGCCACTGGCACCTGGCCCTTTTACATTTTTTTAAAGAACTTGTACTATTATTGTGTACATAAAAACATAAATTAAAGGATCTGTTTTGTGACCTTGAATCTATATAAATTTTACACTGTTCATATTCATTTGCAACTTCTTTTTGTGGTACCAGGTTTTGGGCTCCAGATTTCACACTTGCTAAGCTGGTATTCTACTATTTGACCTAATTCCTCCTGGTCCCATCCTTTTTACTTATTTTTCCAATAGAATTTAGTGTTTTTTCCTGGGCCAACTGGACTATGATCCTCCTATTTATGATATCCAATAGCTGGGATGATGTGTAGAGTTTGTAGAAAAGCTCTCCTTTTAGGTGGAGCTTGGTCCCAAAGATTGATTGACTCAATAAGCTCATGCAAAGTGTCCATGGCTTTAGTAACAGGCTCCAGATCATAGCATTTGAGTCTATTGTCTCAATGATTAAAACCTACCTATTTTTTTTTAAACTTGCTCTTTGGGTTATATACAGAGGTGGATAGAGGGTTATACCTGCAAATGTATTTCTTTTTTTTAATTTAATTTTATTTTATTTGTGAACATACTGTACAGAGGGGTTACAATTGCATGGGCAGGATAATGCGAACATTTCTTACCAAGCATTGCAGCCTCCTCCTTTGTTTACCCTTCACATCACTTCTCAGCCTCCCAAATGTATTTCTTTATTCCTTCTAGTATGTAAAGAATTCTTAAACCGGTTCTACAACTCCTTAATTATCAGTGAAGTTAACTTTACACCAGACACCATAGAAAAAGAATTGATCAGCTTTTGCTTGGATGCCAAAGGAAAAGAAAATCGTCTGGTATGGTCCAATTCTATCATTTATTTTTCCTCTGTGTTTAAAGAAAACCACTAATAATTTAATGTCTTATGGTGTACTTGACACCCTTCTACTTATGTGCTTGCTTTATATGTGTGTGTGTGTGTGTGTGTGTGTGTTTGGGGGGGAGGGTCTGGTTGTGGGGCCTGAACTCTAGGCCTGGGCGCTGTCCCTCAGCTCTTCAGCTCAAGGCTCTACCACTTAAGCCATAGCACCACTTCCAGCGTTTTTCTTTTTGCTTATGTGGTGCTGAGGAATCAAACCCAGGGCCTCATGCATGCAAGGCAAGTGCTCTACCACTGAGCCACCTTCCCAGCCCTTATGTGTGTTTCTTATCTTTTTCTTTTCTGTGTTGCAGTATGGGGTTTTGAACTCAGTGACTTATGCTTGTTGGGCAGGCACTCTACCACTTCAGCCACATGTGTGGCCCTGTTAGTTTTGCAATAGGGTCTTGCTTTCGGCCTGAACAGGCTAGTAACCTGAGTTGTTTATTTTATGTTCCTCATTGCTTCTGGGATGAGAGACAGGTATCATCACATTCACTGTCACTTCTTCAACGTGGAGTCCCATGGACTTTTCTGTCATCTTGGAACCATAGTCTTCTTATTCTCAGCCTCCCAAGTAATACCTAGGATTACAGGCATGTGTCACTGGCTCAAGCACGTTTCTGGAAGACAATAAGAAGTCAGTCATCCAGGGAAATGTAGTTGTTATACTTTCATAATTCATTTTCATTTTGCTTCCTGAGTAAACAACCAATTAAATGTGAGACTGTAATACTGAATTGGTAATAAGGATTTACTGTCTTGAATTAAAAGTGGGTAGATGTTTCATTTCTTACCAAGACAATTAGTTATCAAAACACGGTATTATCACTTATAATATATAGTTCATATACTATAGATATATGAAGTATATATAAATTATATTACATGTTAAGTTTCATATATATATATATAGTGTGTGTGTGTGTGTGTGTGTGTGCGCGCGTGTGTGTGTGGTACTGCAGTTTGAATTTAGCATCTCATGCTTGCTAGGCAGGTGCTCTTTTACTTGAGCCCCTCTTCTAGTTTGTTTTGCACAGGTTATTATTTTGAGATAGGGTCTCATGTTTTGCCCAGGTATGTGTATGGACTGTGATCTTCCTATTTTATGCTTCCTGCTGTAGCTGCCATGACAGCACACAGAATCACACCTAGTTTCTTCCATTAAGACAAAGTCGTCTGAACTTTTGTGCCTGAGCTGGACCAGAATCTTAATATCCCTCATCTCAGATTCCTGAGTAATATTACAGCCATGAGCCACAGTGATTTGCTTGTATTTTCTTGTAATGACATTTAGATGGTGTTTCCTTAGCTTAAAAGATGGTCTGGAGCCAGGCATCATTGGTGGTTCATGCCAGTAATCCTAGCTACTCAGGAGGTTGAGATCTGAGGATCAGTTTAAAGCTAGCCCAGGCAGGGAAGTCTGTGAGACTCTTATCTCCAATAAACTACCCAGAAAAAGCAGGAAGTGGTGCTATGGCTCAAGTGATAGAGAAATAGCCTTGAGCAAAAGCAACTCAGGGACAGAGCCCAGGCCCAGAGTTCAAGCCCCAGGACCAGAAAAAAAAGATGCTTTGCTTTAACAAAGTGTTTTATATTGCTAAAGACATTTCAGACTTCCTCTCCCATTCCTCCTCTTCTTCCCCAAGCTGAAAGTTTGCTATGTGCAATGTAACAGGACCAAAAAGGTCATGTTGAATTTGGCAGTTAAATTTGCATTATTGACTGTTTCCCACTGACACGTGGCAAAACACTTGTAATTTATCTTGAGTTAAGGTGTTTGATATTTTCATATGTAAAATGCAGAAGTCAGGCAGCTTGAAAGGCAATATTGCATGATGGAAAAGGTCCATCAGAGAGCAAAAACTTTAGGATTTTTATCATTCTGCCTCTTCTTCCTGGCTGGGTGACCTTTAGTCATCTTGAGTACAACTTGTAGATCATTTGCTTCACAGAACTGCTGTGATAAATACATCAGCTAAGGCTTTCCAAGCAATAGGAGCAACCTGGCCACAGAGAAAACGCTTCCTAAGTGTGAGCTCTTCTCACCCTTCTGTGAACTACATGTAGGGAACTTCTAATTAGAATAGATATGAGGATAGACTCATTGCCTTCTGGTTTCTTAATCAGTAGGGTTTAAAATTAAGTAACTGGACCATGAAAACTAGGCTAACCTCTCTTCTCCCTTTTCTCCAATTATTTATCTATATTTCTCTTCCTTCCTTCCTCCCTCCCGCCCTTCCTTCTTTCTTTATTTTCTTCTCTCCCTCTCTCACTTTTGTTTGTTTTTTTCACTCAAGACTGGCACTTTACCACTTGAGTTTACACCTTTTGACTTTTGCTAGTTACTTGGACTCTCACAGACTTTCCTGCCCAGGCTGGCTTTGAACTTCAGTCCTCAGATCTCAGCCTCCTGAGTAGCTGGAATTACAGGCCTGAGCCACCAGCAGCCAGTTCATTTCATGCTTTTTTTTTAATTGTCCAGAACACTAAATTCTCTTCATTCTCCCTCAGTGTTATTATCTAGGGGCCACAAAGGATGCAGCCACCAAGATCCTAAGCGAAGTCACACGTCCCATGAGTGTGCACATGCCAGCAGGGAAAATTTGTGAGAAGCTGAAGAAGATGGACAGCCAGATCTGTGAGCTGAAATATGGTATAACAGAGCCAAGGATCTTTTTTTCCAATACATCTAATATATTGTCACACTTCAAAACATGCCGCATTGTTCTCTAGAAGGTCAGGGTTAGAAGGAAAGGAATTCTCTTCCACTCTGGGAATGGCTTCTGTACCTAGTGCCACTTGAGTTTTTTTTAAGGAAGGGAAATAAACAGCCTAATAATAAACAACCTAATGCATAATCAACAGTAGCTTAAACTGCCAACTTAGACAGCAAAGTTTAAGCTAATTCACCACGGCAATATCAGCTATATATGCCCAGGAAATTTCCAGAATATAAAGACAGCATCCACAAATGATGACTTAGCTCCTGGTAACCTATGAAAAAAAGTGGCATCTATTCAAAGAGGTTAGTAGGACTTGGAGGTTATAAATATGACTGCTTTTTTTCTTCCTAGGTCTGGTTGACATTCTGCCTGCTATAAATTTTAGGAAATAGGTTAGTCATATCAAATAAGGTTTTGTCTGATAAACCAGCTTGTCAAAGGTACCTAAAATAAATGGCAAGGCAAGAGATGCCCTATTTAAAACATCATCCTTGGCCTTATAAAGTCCAAATTGATCTATTCTTACACTGAGAATTTGTATCTGGGCCAGTCCTCTGAGTAGATAGAACAGATATGATAAAAGGCCAGGTTTTTTTTTTCCCCTCAGTGTCCCAACAATGGAACTTCCATCAACAGAGACTTGCTTCTTTTGCTTAAGTCATTGCTTTATGTTACATACCCAGCATACTACTATAAACTACCCAAGTAATGAACATCCAGCCAATCCTGACTTCCTTAGTTAGTCATATTTTCCAACGTGGCTGTGTAATATATGTATACATCCTATTACACGTGGCAAACTTGAAATAGGTTTAAGTTACTAAAGACAACCTATTTCTCCACATATGCCACGCCAGGCCCTAACACCCAGGGTGGTTATTATGGGTAAGAGTCTCTTTTTATTGGCGTCAAAGAAATGAAGTAGAAGCAGGAATCACCGACCCCACATTTATAGAAACAATATTTACAAAAGTGACACACCTGTGCTGGTTCTTTTATTTGATAAGTTTATTCGAAAATCAATGTATAAAAAGGATCTTACCAGGCTCCTGAAAGAAGGGTCAAAGGAAGCAGATATTATTGAGAAAAATGAATGCTTACTCATATTTTTTGTGACAACACTGGCCACTAGAGGCCCTTGGGGAGCCATGAACATATATATATATATTTTTTTTTGTGACCATTTTCTTGTAGTTTTAGGATATCATAGGGATGCTGTCTTTTTAAAGTTTAATTGTGAAACTACATTTGCTAGAAAAAAAATCAAAGAAACTGCTGGTATTTGCAAGAGAGTATTTTTTCCTCTTCAACTACTTTTCTTGACTAGATCAATAGTTTTAAATGCATCTCGGCTTACTGTTGGCAGAAGATTGAACGAGGCCTGTATGCTGGGGATGTTGATTTTTTAGTATAAAATTTCCTGTTTTGAAAGATAGTCTGTAAAATTAACCCCCAAATTCACATGCAAGGTAAGAGTGGCATTGGTTAATATTCCAATGAGGAGGAAGGCATTGACCCCAAAGATTAGTTTTCTCACTCGGTTCTCAAGATCATTATAAAAATGTAAGAATTCTCTGGAACACAGAGTTTCATTTCATTGGCCCTCCAAGTTAAAAAAAAATCTTCCAAATTTAGCTTTTAAATTAGAGCACACGTACTGGAATTTATTTTTGACAACTCACTTAACGATTCAATTTTTAATGTTTTAAAATGTTGTGTTCTGCTTTGCAAAGGAAAAAAAAAAGGCAAGCACTTTTAAATGGAGGTCCAGCCAGAAAAGTCCTGGCTGGCACTAATGGCTTAAGAAGTGAACTTGAACATTGTATGGGATACATGGTTACAGGTAGACTTGGTAATGAAAGCGGGGCAAAGGAGAATGCTTCAAAGGAGGAAAATCACATCTTTCTGCTAGAGAAGTAATGATCATATTGTAGATAAGCTTACTTTTTGATTTCCTGTTTTAGGATGTAGCAATAGAGAAATAGCTGATTCTTGATATTCTCTGCAGATAATGTGTAAGCAGAGAAAGAGTGTTCTTGCTAGGCAGGTGGATGTTGGTGACAAGTATTAAGGCAGGGATTTGGGGTCAGGTTGGCTGGAACTGAATCACTGGCATTAAGAAGCAACATCAAAGCTGGGATAACTCAGGAGTCTGTCAGATGGGACATTAGGAGAGTTCACCCAGCAATCCCACACAATTGAGGATCGGTGACCATGTTCCTGATTTTATTCATAGGCTTGGCTTTCCTCTTCTTTTTTTTTTTGTGTACTGGTTTTGGGCTTGAACTCAGGGCCTGAGTGCTATCCTTCAGCTTTTTTTTGCTCAAGTCTGATCCTCTACCACTTGAGTCCACAGCTCGATTTCCAGCTTTTTCTGGTGCTTACTTTGAGATAAAAGTCTCAGGCACTTTCCTGCCTGGACTGGCTTGGAACTGTGATCTTCAGATCTCAGTCTCCTAAGCAGCTAGAATTACAGGCGTGAGCTACTAGCTTTTCCTCCCATTTTTACAGAAGACTACTGAGCTCATCTGTCTTAATGAGGATCAATATTATTATTATTAGTTTTGAGTGGTTTTACAAAAATTTCCATTTAATATGTTAGTTTATGAGTACAATGCATCTTGATCAGCATCATCCCTTCCAATATTCTCCCCTGTCTCTCCCAAACCACACATAAGATAAAATTTATATATAAAAAAATAAAATATTACCTGCTGGCTAATTATGACCTATGGCTTTCAGTTAGTCACTAGGGAGGTCATCCTAAAAATACTGCTTCTAATGAATTACTGTCTTTTCAACCTTAGGAGCAGTAGTTAGGATACAGTGCTATTTGTTTAGGGGTGCTAATATGAGAGCCCTGAAGACCCTTGTTTTGAAGCAAGGTATTCTCTTAAGAGAGAAACCCAAATCATCATCATAACTCTATACAGTTTTCCTTGGCATACTGGAAGGGAGAGAATTTGGTTCCAGGACCTCCTGCAGATCCCAAAGTTCCAGATACTCAACCAACTTGCTAGGCAAAATGGCATTTTATTTGCATAGAACTTACACACATCCTACCAGATCGTTTAAGTCATCTCCAGACTACTTAAAATACCTCATCCAACATGGAATGCAAGCAGTTATTATACTGTGTTGTCTAGGCAATAATGACAAGAACAAGACGAATCCGGTTCAATTCAGACTCCATGATTTGGTCCATGGCTGGTTGCCTTTGAGAATATAGAACCCACAGATAGGGGGTATGTTTTCCTTGCCTCGGATCCTATGAAAGCTGGCACTGTTTCCATATTGGATTTTTATGGGAGTCAGCACCATGTGCCTTTCTAAGTGTTTCACAAGGTTTCTTGGTTTGGTTTTGTGTTGTTATTGTAACAGTGCTTTTATTTTTTTTTTTTGGCACTTAGAAAAGACTTTGGACTTGGCGTCTGTGGATCTGTGGAAGATGAGAGTAGCAGAGCTGAAGCGGATTCTGCATGGCTGGGGTGAAGAGTGCAGGGCCTGTGCAGAAAAAGCCGACTACGTGAATCTCATCAAAGAACTGGCCTCCAAATACCAAGTGGCGTATCCCCAAACAGAGCTCTAACCATGGACACCAGCACACTGTGGCTTAAATTGGGGAGAAAATGATGCTCAAGCCTGTGGACCAGTTCCAGGGTATCCTGAAACTGCATTGTGTTGGGTGTCAGACCTTTTTGTCTCTATAAGTATTATCTCAGAATTTTGTCTCTGGCTTATGACTAAACTTGGGAATTTTACTGGCATCTCACATTTGTAGTGAGCCAAAGCCTGCAAGTGCCTTTCACCTGATGCTCCTTGCTGATCTTCTAAAACTGGGAAAACAGAACTGTTGAATACTGATGAGATAAGCTGATTTTAAGAGCAAAGAGTGTGCCCACATGGGGTGTTTTGGTATACGAGTTTAAAATCAAATACATTGAACTAGGAGAAAAGAAACAACAGCTTGTCTGACATACAACTTTAACCCTAATAATGACCTAACATAATCAACTTATTCTTTCCTTTTTCATTTTTGACTGTAAAAAGATCTATTCTGGGTTTCTTTGCTCTCAGAATAGTAGGGCAGGGTCAATGGAAGTTACTGTTTTCCTCCTCAAGAAAACCTGCTTGAATCTACTTAGAGAAACCAGATCAAGCACCCGTTCAAGGCTAGCCAGTGTTTGTAACCATACTTGCATTGGCAAGTGTTAGAGGATTAAAATGTCTCAAAAACATGCAGACAACATGGAGATTTGTGGTTTTTCAGTGTTATCATTGCTTTACACTTTTTTTTATTGTGAAAATACTATACAGAGGGGTTACAATTACATGGGCAAGATAATGAGTACATTTCTTATCAAGCATTGTAGACTCCTCCTGCTTTACACTTTTTATCTTTTATGTGGGTGTGTGGTGGTGGGATGGAACTCAGGACATTGCATATGCTTCTCCATTTTCTGGCCACAGAGAAGTAGGAAGCCTCGTGGATGGAGGCACTCAAGAGCTATATTTTCTTGGAACTTTCCGGATGATAGTGTGGCTTATATCTAGATTGGGGTGCTAATGAATGTGACAAGCACACTCATCTAGTAAGACCTGGACCTCTGATTGTATATAAGTTATATCTGAAAACTGCTGTGAAAACGACTGGAAATTACCGAAAATTAGTTGAGTCAAAATATCTTCTTTGTTTAAAGATTCATATTTAACCCAAGCATAGTAGCTTGAGCCTGTAATTTTAGGAACGTGGGGAGATAGGATACTTGTTCAAAGCTAGCCTGACCAAAAAGTTTGTATTACCCTATCTCAACAGAAAAAGCTGATGTGGTGATAGGTACCTGACACCTCAGCTACATGGGGAAGATATTAATAGGAGGATGACAGTCCTGGCTGGCTCAGACAAAAAGTAAGACCCTATCTATCTGAGAAATAACCATATATATATATATATATTTTTTTTTTGCCCAGATTGGCTTCAAACTTTGATTCTCAGATCTCAGCCTCTTGAGTAGCTAGGATTACAGTTGAGAGCCACCAGCACTATTTATGTTTTTTTGCTGGTTATTGGATATAAGAGTCTCAAAGGTGGGCTGGGAAGGTGGCTCAGTGGTAGAGCGCTTGCCTTGCATGCATGAGGCCCTGGGTTCGATTCCTCAGTACCACATAAGCAAAAAGAAAAAAGCCAGAAGTGGCGCTGTGGCTCAAGTGGTAGAGCACTAGCCTTGAGCTGAAGAGCTGAGGGACAGCGCCCAGGCCCAGAGTTCAGGCCTCACGACCAGACCCCTCCTCCCCCCCAAAAAATATTTTTTTTTTGCCCAGATTGGCTTCAAACTTTGATTTTCTGATCTCAGTTCCTTGAATAGCTTAGAATTACAAGTGTGAACTACTGGTGCTCAGATTGAATCATATTTTTAAAAAGCTCAGTTTAAATTAAAAAATAAACCCTCTACTTGTTTTTACATTGGTACTTTGAACTTACCATCATGAAATTTACCATTTGAAACAATGTTTGCTGACAGATCTCAAAATTGGATCCTATTTCTATGTCATTTTTTTTCAGGTTGTCAATCTAGGTAATAGGAGTATGCCTCAGCAGTTGTCCAAATCAATGATGTTTATTCTGATCTTTCATAAAAGAGTTTCTATCAGTCTTCTGCAGCTTCACAAGCTGGGCACACAAATCCAGGGGATGAATGAGGAAGGAGTATTACATTACAGGTTCTGATTACGGGAGTCTGGGGCAGGACCTCAGTGTCTATGTTTCTAAGTTGATGGGTTTTGTGTTTCCATTTATTTTCTGGCAGTGCTGAGGACCAATCCCAGGGCCTTATACACATAAGTGTCCTACCACTGAACTATATTCCCAGCTCTGAGCATCTGCATTTCTAACAAAAGCCTAGGCCATGCATCCTGTGACTGACATAGTTGATTATTATTATTATTATTGTCAAGGTGATGTACAAAGGGGTTACAGTTACATAAGTAAGGTAACTTGTCAACCTTGTTACCCCTTCCCTCATTTTTCTCCTACTTTCCCTCCCTTCCACCCCGACCCTTTACCCCCCACAAGTTGTACATATCATCTCCAACATATTGTCTTGTGTATATTGCTATTGATTTGGTTTCCCCCTTGTCCTTTGTCTCTCTATTCTGTTGTTCCCTTTCCCTTCCCTAATTCAAATAAACATATATACAATACCAGGATACCAAAATCAAATACAGTGACAAGAGATGATATACCATAGGGGGAAGAGCACATAACAGAAACAAAACAAATCACATAGTACATTAAACACAACAACAACAAAGAAAAACTTCTTGTGCTCACACCTTGGAGTTCATTTCGCTTAGTGTCATCTTATATGGTCATATGTATAATTTTTTCCCTGTGCCAGTCTTAGGCAGTTAAGATTTGGCAGAGATGAATATAACAACAAAATGAAGAAACACAAGAGTGTGTTCTTAGCCAGTTTTTTTTTCCTATACTACTAGCTACTCCAAAGGCTGAGAGCTGGAAGATCATGTTCTGAAAGTATGGGCAGAAAAGTCATTGAGACCGTCTCCAAAATAAACAGCAAAGTGCCAGGCTGAAGGTGTGACTCAAGTGATAGAGTGACAGCAAAAGAGCAAGTTGAGGGAGCTCGAGGTCCTGAGTCTAAGCCCTGCTACGAACAATTTTGTTCTTTCATATAGGAGAAGTTCATAAATAAGCAGTCCAGAGTAAATCTGGCAGTGCCATGAAGTGATCACGGACCCAGCTCCAACCTTTCCCTTCACATCTTTTGTTTTGTTTTGTTTTGGTTTCTGTTTTTGTTTTTTGTCGGTTGTGAGGCCTGAACTTTAGGCCTGGGTGTTGTCTCTCAGCGCTAGCTCAAGGCTAGCGCTCTACTACTTGAACCACGGTGCCACTTCCGGTTTTTTCTACTTATGTGGTGCTGAGGAATCGAACCCAGGGCCTCATGCCACTGAGCCACCTTCCCAGCCCTCCCTTCACATCTTAGTGGCAGGTTTCATTCTGATCCCATAAATCAAGGTGGCGACTGAAAGTCCTTCTTCCAGAAGGGAGAAAACACCGCAGGTCTGCCATTGTGTCCTCTGTGCTCCGTCCACTCCCTCCCAGTCCTAGGCTCTCCACCAGCCCACCTGACCCACCACCACTTAACCACAGGCCAACTTCCCTGCAAGGAAATAACAACTTATGGTCGAAAACATTTGCTGTCCAACTAAAACTGGATTTTTTTTAATTGAAGAAGGGGAACTAGTTTTGAGGCCACAAACAAACCCTGCCATACAGTGCAGTTTTCCTTGTCTAAGAATCTCAGGCTCAAATCCCTGCCTTTCTTCTTTAGAGGTAGGAACAGCCTCTAAATTTTTGGGGGGGTCCGGTTGTGGGGCCTGAACTCTGGGCCTGGGCGCTGTCTTTCAGCTCTTCAGCTCAAGGCTAGCACTCTACCACTTGAGCCACAGTGCCACATCCAACTTTTTTCTTTTTTCTTATGTGGTGCTGAGGAATGGAACTCAGGGCCTCATGCATGCAAGGCAAGCGCTCTACCTCTGAGCCACCTTCCCAGCCCCTAAGAACAGCCTCTAAAGAACCCTTTCCCCTGCCTTCTCCTGGTTCTTTGTATCTTTTATGCAGTAGGCCGTAATGTCTTCTCCCCTCCCTACTTCTACTTCTCTCTTCCTCTTCCTTTCCTTCTTCTTCCCTCTCCCTTTCCCCACTCCTTGTTGTCCTTTTTTGTTTGTTTTTTTGATGAGAAGTAGCGATGCTTTTCTATTTTATTTTTATTTAAAATCTCTTCTTCTCATATTGTACACGTGTTTATGTATGCATTTTTTCTTGTGTTCTTACCCCAAGTCCGCAGACACAGGAGTTTTAGGACTCAGATGTTATGATAAAAGTGACAGAGTTCTCCCCCTCAAAAAGCACCTGTTGACAAGGCCGCCACTGCAGTTGTGGCTGCTACAGTGGCATCTACTAAAGGTAAAGGTCCAGCCAAAAAGGCCACTGATGGGGGCAAGAAGCCTCCAGCCCAGAAGAATACTTCCCAGAAAGCCGCTGGCCAGAAAGCAGCACAGCTTCCAAAAGCTCAGAAGGGTCTGAAAACTCCAGCCCAGAAGGCACCTGTTCCTCAAGCATTGTCAAGAAAGCTTTAGAGGCTGTTAATAAAAGGAATAAAGGTTCTTTTGACAAAAAAACCATATAAATAGTAATAGTGTGGAATCGCCATCGATTTCTCATCTCTTGTGTGTATCAACAGTTCCAAATGGAAGATCTTTTTTGTTGTTGTTGTTGTCAGTTGTGGGGCTTGAACTTAGGTCCTGAACTTTTTGCTCAAGGGTAGCACTTGACCACTTTGAGTTACAGCTCTAATTCCAGTTTTTGAGTGGTTAAGTGGGGTTGAGTCTCATGGGAACTTTTTTGCCCAGTCTGGCTTTGAACTGCAGTCTTCAGATTTCAGCTTCCTGAGTAGCTGGGATTACAGGTGTAAGCCACCAGCGCCCAGCCAGAAGGTCCTTTTACAAGGTCCTTAAATAAACCTGAGAGATCAGATAAAACTGAGCACAACTTCAAAGTTGTAGTTTCTCATTTAAGTAGGCATAATCTGTAATCCATATCCCACTAAAAAGTTTTAAATTTAGATCAAATTCAGTTGGCCTATAGGACAAGAAAGTATTTAATTGACAGATTCCTAAAACACTCTAGAACATTTTGTGATCCAAAGGCCCTATCAGTGGGCTTAAACCTCTTATTAAAAGCAAGTGCTCTACCTCTGAGCCACATCCCATTGCTACCAGATATTGTGTAATTCCCCCATCCCAGTAAGTAGCCTAAAACACCCTCCTATAAATCTGGGTTAGGTTATTGTCACCAGAAGAAATCTAGGTCAGATCAAGTTTTGCTGTCAAACAAATTTCCTGAACAAAACACTTATGATTTTCAAGAGCACTTTGAATTTGAGGATCTTGGATGGGAGATTGTAATGTTGTAGTGACTTTTGTCTCAATATTAACAACCATTAATGAAGACATTGGATATTCTTAGGATTGTCTCTTCTTTGAATCTTCCATAGGTTTAGAGAAGTTGAAAAGCACCTAGGGACCTTAGAAAACCAGAATTCAGGGATCCTAGCATTATCCTTTTAGTCAATTGCTTTTGTTGGAGCCTGGGAAGCATGAAGTAGCCACAGAGGAAATGCACTCACTGAGTTGCCTTCCTTCCTCCAGCAGGTAGGTCAGCTGAGGTTTATATTTGCAGGTTGTGAGAGCCAGGGAGCCGCTGTCCCTCCCCTGGGACCCCCCTTCCCATCCCCCCCACTCCCACCAGATGTCTCTTTTACTAAACCACAGGTCTACTCTGTTAAGACTTTACAACCGACCTGATATATTCTTTCTGGTAGCAGTGTTTACGTCATCTGTGGAAGCTGCTGTTTACAGGGCTCTTGCCCTTTCTTTCCTTTTGCATTTTTAAAACCCCTATTTTGGAAAGAACAGATCAAATGTTGGCTTCTTAGTGACGGAGCAGCTATAAATACATTCTGAAGGATCTCAGCTGTGCAATTTCTAGCAGGTAGTAAACGTGCCTAGCTGATAGATATTATCTGCAACTGTGTGAGTGTACACCTCAGGCATTCAAATGTCTCCTCACTTCTGCAAGTCTTCCTGGCCAGCTTGATATTTCCTTATATAGTGCTTGCCTTCTTCAAAGATTAAATTAAGGGTGAGTTCCTTGTTTGTTTCAGAAGAGGATCTAGAGGTTTCTCATTTCCAGGTTATATTTCTCTGTGTGTACTTTGCCTTCTGCAGTAAGTTGGAAGGGTCACAACACACCATGACCTGGGGGTAGGAATGATTCCAAAACCTGTTGCAAACTTAGACTTCGAACAGCACTTTTGTGATCTTTTTTCTCTGATTCAGTTTTGCTAGAAATTCCCAAAAGTTTTATCCAATTGAAAAAAAAATACTACTATAGGATACTCCTGGATACACAAAGATATTGGTAAGAATGTTCAGAAGCTCCCTCCCCTACAGTATAACCCCTGCTTTCACTGTATTTGATGTCGGTATAATTTGTGGAGGGGAAGGGAAAAAACAAGTCGTCTAAATAAGGATACAGGTGGACCCGTTGCAACAATGAGAAGTACAGTTGTCATGTCGAAAATGAACTTTACAACTTTGGGGGGGAGGGTTGTGGGGGGAGGCTGGGAAGGGATGGGAAGGGGAAACAAAGGAGGAGGCTACAATGCTTGATAAGAAATGTACTCATTATCTTGCCCATGTAATTGTAACCCCTCTGTACAGTATTTTCACAATAAAAAAAAAGAATGTTCAGAAGCAAAGAGGGCTGTATTGATATTAGAATGCCAGATTTGCCTCTGCTATCAGAGAAAAAGAAATTCACCTTTTGGGCCATGGATGTTTGAGCTTCTGAATGTAGCTGATTATTGAAAAAATAGAAGTTGAATACATAAGGTACTTCAAATACAACAGACTCCTATGTTCATTGAATTGGAATGGTGCTTTTCTTTTTCAATTTACCCTTACACAATTCTACATGAAAACATAACAAGCACTGGCCTATTTTTTTAATTTTTAATTTTTTGTCAGTTATGAGGCTTGAACTCTTGGCCTGGACACTATTTCTGAGCTCTTCAGCTCAAGGCTAGCACTCTACCACTTGAGCCACAGCACCACTCCTGTTTTTTGGTAGTTAATTGGAGATAAGAGTCTCATGGACTTTCCTACTGGGGCTGGATTTGAACCACGATCCTCAGATATAAGATAGATTGGATGTAACTTTTAGATTGAGAAATTTAGGTTGACAGGATGATGATCTTTGGGAAACAGATTCATTTGCATTTCTTCCCTTTAAGTTCTTAAGGCTATTGGAAGAAAGAGTCAAATAAAAGTGGCACATGGGGATTGGAATGTGGTGGCTATAATGATGGTGGAATGTCTCGTTTTATTTTGGGGTGACTCAGTGTTCCTTGAGCATCCTTTAGTTCTGCACTGCTCCTTGAAGTTATTGCATCAGGGATCGTGCAGGAGAATGTAGGCCGACTGTACAACACTGTGGAGAGCAATAAATATGTTTATGGTTCTTTTTATTGCAGACCCACAGGCCACTTTTCTGGAAAAACCTGGGAAAGGGAGTCACCATTAGCACTTGTGTTGGGAATGTCTATTAAAAATCTTGGTCAGTAGTCTAAAATGGAAACATTGCACTTGATTGGAACTAGTTTATCCTATTTCTCTTGCTTTTCCTATAAAGCAAAAAAGTAATATATTAGAACATTATTGTATCTTCTACACTAAAGTGTTCCTTTTCATTGGTTTAAATTGTTTGAAAATGTGAGGTTTGGCTTTCTTTTCCTGTTTTCCTTATTCTAATCAGTGTTTCCATCTAACCTCTACTGGGTGTTACAGGACTTCGAAAGCCAATGTGACACTTATGGATGAACTTGGATGAATGCCTTCTACCACATTCATTTGCACCGAAGCCTTCCTGAGTAAATATTATATGAGAAGATACATGGCTACTTGAGTGGTTTCACTAATCACTGCAGGTCACTCCCATGGTATCGGTTCCCCAGTTACAAAAATGATGAATGAATGAATGATTTTATATTTCTCACATGATCCTTATGTTTGGCTTCAGTGGAACAAGATCTGTGGCTTCAGTGGAACAAGATCATTCTTGTTGGAAATGAGAACATTCAGAAAGGACTCCAGGACATCTTAGCATCAATGAGTTCAGCACACAAAATCAAAAGCCTTTATAAACATGCACACACACACACACACACACACACACACACACACACACACACACGCCCTTTCTTTCTGTTTGTGCCTGTAAAGGGTGACTTGACTTGCCAGTCATTCTCCATGATTGTCAGTTTTGCAGGATAAACAGCTGAGACTTTACATGCTTGTCCTTGTGGACTTCTGCTCCTGTTGTCATTCAGAGCTACCTTCGACATGGACAGGGTGACGATACCTCTTTGTACCTTTGCTACAGCTGAACCTGGCTTGAAATGCTTAAGTTCTCTCATGGATAGTCCCTTCTACCCCTAACTTCTAGTGCAAAATATGACATCCATGCATAATGATGTCATTTCCAATATGTCAACTATATGCCACATACATATCACACCCTGTAGGGATGCCAAGAAGAACTGCTCGTTAGCAATCCACAATCCACAATCTGTCTTTGCTGATTCTGAATAAGTTTGAATAATTTTACCTGTGCATGCAAACTATTGATCTCTTCTCATTTAAATTGTCTCAGCAATGCAAAAGGAACTAATGCAGCCATAAAGCCCAAGATGCAGAACCCCAGAAAAAGGAAAAAAAAGTTCCAACACTTACTCCTTAGTAAATCCCAACGGACTTCAGAAATCAAAATCAAATAAAGTCAGGTGTCAGTGGAGGATGTTGGTTCGAATAGAACCTCAGCAGACAAGTCCTCTAGATTCCGACTCTAAAATAACCACCAAAAGCGGGACCAGAGAGATAGCTTGAGTGGTAGAGCATCAGCTAAACAAGCAAGCTGAGTAAGTACAAAGCCCGGAGTCCAAATCACTTACTGACAATAAAGGAATCAAACAGAATCTCAAGTTTATTGCTAGAAAGAAATAAGGCAAGAAGCCACCTTTAATAGCTGCAGTGGTGCAACATGGGTGAATGGGAAATTTTAGGCCATGTTGACAGGGCTTTATGGATTTGCTTATTGGCACCAAACTTACCATGCAAGTACTTATTTTCTCAGCTGTACATTCAACACTAGGTGAATAACTTCTGCCACACTCTCCTGCTACCATGACGTTTTGCTTCACTGCAGGCCCAGAAACATTGAACCAAGTGATCATGGACTCAACCCTCTGAAACTAGGAGCCAAAAAGAAATCTTTCCTCTCTTAAATTGTTGAGTCAGGTAGTTTGTCTCAGCAATGCAAGAGTAACTAATACAGGCATGATGATTAGCTCCTAAATTCCTTCGTGTATATGTTTCCTACACATCTTTCAGACACCTTTCAACATCGGAAATTGGTATTGATATTGTATTTTCAGTCCCCATGTAGATCTCACCAAGTAGCTCAGTCAAGATGCTATGATGTAGACTGTGGCTGTCCGAAAGGTTCATGTTTGAAGGGCCTGATATATAGAAGTGGTAGAGCCTTCGGAGGTAGGCCTAGGTAGGAGGTTCTTAGGTCAGGGGAGGTTTTTAGGTTATTGAGAATGTGCCATGGGGAGTGGAGGTGGATTTGAAACACCTGTCTTCCTGCCCACTCTTGCTACCTGGCAATGAAGTGAGCAGTTTACTTCACCATGTGCTTGCTGATGTGTCACCCCATGCGAACTCAACGCAGCAGGTCCAAGCCAAACCCCCAACATATCTTTCCTCTGTATAAGTTAATTGTTTCAGGTATTTTGCTATATCAACACAAAGCCAATGAGCACAAATGCCCTCTGTAGGTATAAGGTCCAGTTGAGGATCAGGCATTGCATGTAGTTAGCATTTTTCAATCTGGAATGGTTATTTAGTTGCCTTGCATTTTTAGAAGCTTGGTATTTTTTTGAAGGACAAGCCGGTTACTTGGAAGAACTTCAATTTTTCCATGGTTAGAGGCAAGTGTGTTACAGGAATACTACAGAAATGACATTATCAAAGGCACATCGTGTTGACTTAAGCTTCTTCTGGTGATGATGACTTTTATCATTTGGTTACTGTGGTTACGGTCAGGCTTTTCCATTTATTAGTTGCACTAGTAGTACTTTGTGAAGAGCTTTTAATAAGCATTGGTAACTATCACAAACTAGCTATTAAAATGTTAATAAGTATTTTGTGTATGTTAATAAGCATTTTGTGGGGAGGACTTTGAGACAATAAATATCTGTTTTCCTGTTAAACTTTCATGTATTAGTTTGGGCATCTACAGATGCTTTTTTTTTTTACCTGAACCAACTATTAAGATGATTTATGAATAATTATATAATGCTATAATTCCTTCTACAATGATCAGTAGGCATTCTGCCTAAAATACAGCTTTCCTTTCTCATTTATTGAAATGAGTATGGATTCCTAGGTTGTGATATTATAAACTATAATCTAGTGTGTGTATTATTTGCTTTGGTGCTCAAATGAGCCCTATTTGGTCAGTGAGAGCCTTTTGAAGTGGAATGACTTTTGACTATGGCTGTCATTCGTAGAAAAACTCCTAATTAGAGATGCCTCTTGCACCAGCACTGGACTTAACCATATCTCCCAGGTTTTAGCTGGAAATGGTACTTACAGAACAAGATCTAGGCATTCACAGTGCCCCATGTCACACCTGTATCATTGATTCCAGGTTCTCTCAGTGGGCAGAGTTATATACCCACATATGCATACATGCACATCTTATTGATGTGTCTTATCTACATATTTTGAAAACTGCATTCATAGTAAAGCTGCTAATTATACTCCATCATCAGCATACATTTTTGTAGCCTGCCCTTCTTCACAATTTTATCTCTTTTCTTCCACAATGAGAAAGCTGGCCCTTACCATCCTCAATGTATTTGATCAATTCTTTCAGATGTAATCTCTGACCCACTGGTGGTGTTATTTTCTGCTCTGTGCCTCTGACTCACCTGAGCCAGTGTAGGTCAGGAGGTAAGAGATTCACTCCATTTCTGTTCCACTGAGAGTTCCGCACTCACATAGTTTTGAATGAATCTTCGACTGTTATACTGGGGCGGGGGGTGTTAACTCCCAGTTAAGTATAGAGTCAGAATGTCAGATTTATGCAACAGCCATGCCATTTGCTAGCTGTGCAATCTTGGGCACATGAGTTAATAATGTCTTCTAGCATCCTCTCTTCTAAGAAAGGCCACAGCAGGGAAAGTGCAGGTCACTCTGCTGTTCCTTGCTAGGTTGGTTATATATCCTGGTATCAGAATAAAGGATCCTGCTATTTTCCAGTCATGTAGCCGTTATAGTCAAACAGAAACCTTCAGCTAGAGATTGAGACATAACTTCAGGGAGGGAAGCATGCAAGAGGGAACTCTCTTAACACATTAATTCACTTGTCACAATTACAGCCCACTGCACAATCACGTCGATCTGGGGCCTCAGTTTCTTTATTTGCAAACTGCTGGTAATCTCAGAGAAGTGAGAGAGGACTCAATGAGCTAGTGCTCCGCAGAGCATGGAGACATTGAAAGACCAGGTTCCACTTCCTGGTGTGTGTTCCTCATCCTCCATTTTCAAAAAGAAATCATAGTTGTTATGGTTAGAAAGCCCAGGTAAGGGGCTGGGAAGGTGGCTCAGTGGTAGAGCGCTTGCCTTGCATGCCTGAGGCCCTGGGTTCGATTCCTCAGCACCACATAAGCAAAAAGAAAAAAGCCAGAAGTGGCGCTATAGCTCAAGTGGTAGAGCGCTAGCCTTGAGCTGAAGAGCTGAGGGACAGCGCCCAGGCCCAGAGTTCAGGCCCCACAACTGGACCCCCCCCCAGAAAGCCCAGGTAAGTAAAATGAAGACAGCAACTATTACTGGTGGTTTCATTAAGCAAGGATAACAATACTTACATTGTTGTATAGCTCATTTTAGCCTTATTTTATTCTCCTCTGGCATAATACATTGACATGATGGATTCTTGCATTCATGTAATAATTTCCATTTCTTCTATATATTTTTTGCCAGCCATGGGGTTGAACTCAGGATTGGGGTACTGTCCCTGAGCCTCTTTGTGCCCAATGCTAGTACTCTACCACTTGGGCCACAGTGCCACTTCCGATTCTATTCATTTTTAATATAATTTTATTATTATTATTATGGTGTTGTACAGAAGGGTTACCATTTCACAATTCAGGTAATGTGTACATTTCTCTTTAGGACAATGCAACTCCTTGCTTTGCTTTCCTTGTTTCCCCCTTCTATCCCTGTTCATAAGTTGCATAGTTCATTTTCACATAGTGTATGCTGAGTATCATGATTGCATTTGTTCATCCGTCTTCCTTCCTTTTCTGTGTCTCCCCTTTGCTCCCATGAAAAGCAGAACAAGAACAAAAAGCACACACACACACACACACTCAAACCTGTACCACCACCACCACCATATATATAACCCATGTTCCATTTTTTTCTATTCTTTCGAGAAGACCAGATTCCTTTAAGTCCCCTTCCCTGATTCGCTTGAGCCTTTGGCTGGCTGGATCCAGTCGTGTACAGTATCCCTACCAAATACTCTGACATGGGTCAGGGTCTTCTGGTGCACACACTCTTCCTTGTGTTCACATTGGTATGTGGCACCTCCTTCCCATGAGGCCCTTGTCTTCTGCATGGAGAAGTCCAGAGAATAGGTTTCCTCACTCTTTGATCATAAGGAGTTATTTCCTGTGGAAAATGGCTGGAGTCCATGTCCCAGAGGAAACAGAAGCACAAACCTTTTTTTTTTTCATTCAATTGCACCATTCATGGAGCCTTCTCTGTCAAATGCAGTTTTAGAATTGACTCAGAGGATGTGTGTATGTGGGGGGGGGGCGGGGGAGGGGGTTGGATGTGTGTACTTCCATATATACACCAACTCATGGGCTTCCTCTTTCTTCTACCTTTCCTCTAATGTTGGATCCCCTAGCCAGCTGATGCAGGAAGAGAAGAATGTGCAAGTTAGCTTCCTTGTCTCAGAATTTTCATTGCACAGCTAATGAGAGAATACTAGTTCAAGTTCAAGTTTACTTTGCATCTCTAAGGACACGTGGATATTCCCGCCACGTATATTCCATCAGAATTCATCAAGGTGCGTCTCTTTTTTTTTTTTTCCTTTTTGGCACTGTCACCTTTGTATTTTCATTCATTCCAAAAGCGCATTAATATGTGTTATGCATTTCACTCCAGTTTTGTTGTTTACTACCTGCTGAGGGTTCAACATTTTTCCCCTCAGAGTTTTGAGTCTGAAAATCTTCATTCATGGGAAAGAAATACCTGATTAAAACATAGCTCTTAAGCTTTGCCTGTGAACGTGTTGCTGTCCATCGGTTGATTCTAGCTCAGTGGTAATGCCTGGATGGATGGGAGGGTAAGAGGGTCCTACCAAGGGGGAGGGGGTGTGTGATTCAAGAAGGACTAAAAACAAATACCACTAAGTACCTTTGTGATGATTAGTAGTCTAGTCATATTCAAGTTTTTAGATGAAGATGACTTTTTTGTTTTATTTAAAATTCCCACCCCACCCCAGCACATACTTACTTCTCTGCTCACTATGCATGACAATCAGCACTGCTCTGTATGTATTCTCAACCTCTTACATGTCATCCCTGGAATCTCCTGGCACACTGGTGGAATCCACCTCTCCCCTGCTCTGTCCTGCACCTGAGCAGGTGAACCTGGCCAAAGGAATGCTCACAGCCACAAGGACTGACCTCATCAACAGCATGACTGTCAACCTGAGGAGTACCCCTGGAAGTCCTACCTCATTTTCCCAGTCGCTTAGCGCTTTTGTGCTCAGGGAGGACCAGTTCATGTGCTCTGCCTCTCCTTGGAACCTCTAGAACCTCCTCTTGGGTCAGCATTAACAGCCATTGACCTTGACTCCAGTGGAGGAAATGGCAGTGACAGCAAGAGGACCACCTTGACTCTCAGTGGTACTTGATTTTAGTCCTTCTTGAGTCACATTCCCACTCCCCCTTGGTAGGACCCTCTTATCCTCCCGTCCATCCTGGCATTACCACTGAGCTAGAATCAACCGATGGACAGCAATCTACTAACTTGGTTGTTCTTGACTCATGCCCTTTGTCTTCTCTCTCGTGGCAAATTTCTCTTCACCTTCTTCAGGACTTCATTCCTGCATCCTTGATATCCTGGGTTTCCTTCTTTTGTGTGTGTGTGTGTGTGTGAGAGAGAGATTTTTCTAGCCTACCTATGCTGAACTGCTTTTTACTAGAACAAACACCTAAACCATCCTAAATCACCAACTGTGGTGCCCTATCTCAACCCATCTTCGGAGCAAATTATCTTTACAGAGGTTTTTTCTCTCTCTCTTTCTCTCTCATCTTGAACCTCTTATACTATGAGGTAATTCTAGCTTATCTAAATATATAGGTGCATATCAATGTATATATTTTTAATCTAAAGCTGTTAGCTCTGTATTTTTCTGCAAGCTTGCTGCTGAAAGATGAAAGAGTCTACACTAGCACTAAAATGTGAGCTTTAAACAGCTTCATGGAAGATTTCAGAATCTATGAGTTGTTGTTTGTTTGTTTGTTTTAGATGTTTGTATGGTATTGTTTCTTATCCGCTTTGATTTTCTAACTGAAAATATATATTGCTTTCATTGTTTCTTCCTGACAGCAGTAATCTGAGCAGATAAATTTACCTGCTGCTGGCTCACACCTGTAATCCTAACTACTCAGGAGGCTGAGAT
This sequence comes from Dipodomys ordii, assembly GCF_000151885.1. Classification (NCBI taxonomy): domain Eukaryota; kingdom Metazoa; phylum Chordata; class Mammalia; order Rodentia; family Heteromyidae; genus Dipodomys; species Dipodomys ordii. Next base: position 15,907,684 of record NW_012267240.1, read on the forward strand.
CCAGAGAGCCATGCTTTGAAGCAGCTTTGATCAGAAAAGTCCTGGAGATGTCATCTCTAACCAGCAAAAAGCTGGGCATGGCTCTAGTAGTAGAACACCAACCTTGAGCAGGCAAGCTGAGTGAGGATTTAAGGCCATGAGTTTATTTTTTTTAATTTAATTTAATTTTATTTGTGAACATACTGTACAGAGGGGTTACAATTACATGGGCAGGATAATGCGTACATTTCTTACCAAGCATTGCAGCCT
>NW_012267240.1:15911772-15931825 GCF_000151885.1 Dipodomys ordii
CTCTTCAGCTCAAGGCTAGCGCTCTACCACTTGAGCCACAGTGCCACTTCCGGCTTTTTTCTTTTTGCTGATGTGGTGCTGAGGAATCGAACCCAGGGCCTCGGGCATGCAAGGCAAGCGCTCTACCACTGAGCCACCTTCCCAGACCCTCCTTTTTTTAAAACAGGGTCTCACTAGGTAGAGTACACTTGGTCTTGAACTTGGGCGTCAGCCTCCTCAATTCAAGTTCCTTTTGTTTTGACCACCTTTTGGCTTGACATACAAGAATTGTAGCAAACAGCCTGTCTCTTCTTATATTGTTCTCTCCCTGGTTCACAGTCTTCAGCTTTCTCTTTATCTTGTCACCATCAAGGTTGATCACATTTTCTTCATTCTACTCAGGCACTATAATGAAATGGGACTTATATTGATTAGAAATCTTTTTTTTCCCCCTCTTTTTTCCAGTATTACATCTTGAACTCAAAGCATTACACTCTTGCTTGCTCACCGTTTTTCTTCATGCCTGTTGATTTATCACTGGAGCCATGCTTCTAGTTCGGGCTTTTTGCTAATTAACTGGAGATAAGATTTGCCTGTCTGAATTGGCTGGCTTTAAGTCACAAGTTTTAGATCTCAGCCTCCTGAGTAGCTACGTTTATAGGCGTGAACGATGGGTACTTGGCTTGATTAGGATTCTTAAAAATAGGTCACTAAAAACAACTCAAAAAAGTAAAACAAGAAGGAAATGTATTGGCTTTCATAACAACAACAAAGGGTAAGGACAGATCTAATCTGAAGGCTCAGCTTCATCTAAAAGTATTATCAGGATCGCTCTCTCTCTCTCTCTCACTTATGAGTTCTGCTTTGTGTGAGTTCAACTGGGTGAGCTCTTCCTTCGTGGTAATAAGATGTTTCCAGCTTACTTTCTCACGTTTAAATCCAGGAAATGTAGACGAAAGGAGACGTTTATTCCAAGTAGTCAGATTTGGGGATTCATTCAAATTGGGCAATCTGCATACCCACCCTGAATGTGGCTGGCATCAGAGACAGAGGATTCTGTGCCCTGTGCTCTATCCCTGTAATCAGACTACAGGCCTTGCCCAAAGCTCAAGAGTTTCCGGAGTACTCCTATAATGGAAAAGGGCAAAAATAATAAATACCTACTCTTGGCAACCAACTTGAATGCCTTCAGGGCTTTTTACATAATTATGGGAATGGACCTAGTAAGAGATCCAGAGAGTAATCATTACTGTGATATGACTGATCAAACAGCCGTGAAATGTCATTAGTTGAACAAAATCCGTCTGGAGCACTAATCTTTCTTAAGAGTCACCAGTATGCAACGATTGGTCTAGATCTTAATTCTAAAAGTTGAAAAATGCAAATAGTCTTTGTATTATTAGCTGCACAGTTTTTAGAGTGAAGCCAAGGGAAGGCTTTGAAGTTCTCCAGGGTCCCTGTCAAGGTACCCTCCTCACAAATGTTCTGGAATCAAGCTGCCATGATTCTGCTCTTGACCTTCCCCCCCACCTCAGCTGTGGTTTGGCCTCTAGCTGTACTTTGGTGGGTTCAGAAGTAGCTGTAGACATCCAATGGCAGACAGGGCTTCCTGCTCACCAGCACTCTCTCAGTCTCCCTTGCTGGGCTCTTTTCTTCCATTTCTCTTGATTGTCATTTGGGTTGCATCTCTTTGCCATCACTTTGTATTTTTACATGCAGGGAGAGGCTGAAGGTTAGGAATTCTGTGACTGGCAGTGTAGTTGATCATCTGGCAAGTTCTTTTTAAGGTAGCAGGTAAGAGTTATCTATTTCATCAGGGCCTTAAAATCCAGGATGAGAGAGTCTTTATTTTGAGATCCTCTTCATTGAGCTACAATTCCTAATTTCCTAGACAGTTCATTAAGTAGTTTTTCTGCTAAGAATGACTCCATCTTCACGTTTATTGACTTATGGAGGGTAAATATTAGGTTATGTACTGTTATGAAGTAGAAGATCTAGGCAATTTTGACTTCCATAATCAGAACGTGAGTGGTCCATTCTTCAGTTCCATTCTTGAGTTCTGTTGTTATTGTTTAAGTCAAGAGCATCTATGAGGTTCTGCTCAGCTGCTGGTTTTCTATCTTCTTTTCATTAATAATACTTTATCTGTTCTTTGTTTTACAGGAACTTGGTTTTTTTTCAATGATTTTTCCCTCTATGCTCCTCAGAGTTGTGACTTTAAACTTTTAAGAAAATTCCATTAAAATTATCTCAATGATTTCTTACAAAGTGGAGTTTATACACACACATGCTCAATTAGTACACTATCTTATACCTGAAGTTTCTCCATCCTTTTAAACAGTCACATAATAATCAATTTGTACAGGTGTTTTCTTTCTTTTTCTGGTCGGTGGGGCTTGCACTCTGGGCCTGAGACTTTGAACCTCAATCCTCAGATCTCAGCCTCCAGAGTAGCTAGGATTACAGATGTGAGCCAGTGATGCCTGGCATAAGATTGTTTTTTTTTTTTTTTGTTGGTTGTGGGGCCTGAACTCTGAGCCTGGGCGCTGTCCCTCAGCTCTTCAGCTCAAGGCTAGCACTCTACCATTTGATCTACAGTGCCACTTACCATTTTCTTATATATTAACTTCTCTTCTGTGGATTAACAAATAGTTTTGTAATTATAAACACTGATGCTCTACACATTCCACTATGCACAGCTGTATCTATAGAATAAATTCTTAGAAGCAAAGTGCTGGATTGAATGCTACTAGAAAGCTAGAAAGTTCGTGTGTGTGTGTGTGTGTGTGTGTGTGTGTGTGTGTGTTTAGGAAGTGGTATTCCATACTGATTGGGAGCATGAACTCTGGGCCAGGATGTGTGAGTTCATCATACTAAATCACTTAATAGTCCAGTGACCTTGGGCAAGTTACTTAAGTTTCTAGGTCATGTTTTTCTAATGGGTAAAGATAGGAATAATAATATCATCTTTCTCCTAGGGTGGTGAAGAATTAAACAAGTTCTTTTTCTGAGAGTCATGTCTGTTATTAAATACTCAGTAACCTTTATCTGTTAGTGCTACTCCTCTAGGTTGGACCTCATAAACTATTCTTTTTAAGTCACTGTTCTTGATGGATTGGTGCTAGGATTTTGAGTAGTTCAGACATACTCTAGGCATGTCCTTTGGGAGAGGTAAGGTGGTCTCCACAGCAAGGCTCCAAGGACAGACATACAGCAGATATGCAGCTCTGAGCTCTCTTACCTGGGGTTCTACTCTGGAAGGCTGCATGTTTAACATCTGAATGTGCACTTGTAAATATGCTTAGAATGTAGCAGAATAAATGGGAGAGCAAATAAAATCAGGCTTAAGAATTATTTTGTCTTGATTTCAATTCCTTCCAAATGCCTAAGCTTTTGAAATGTGTTGGTAACCATCAAACATACCTGGAAGGAAAAAGATGGAGGAAGAAAGCAGCATGGAGCAACCCTACTTGAGTTATTGGTAGCAGCCAGGGCAGACAAGAGAAAAGACAGTTCCTGGGTTCCCCAGGAATCATGAGTGATAGAAAGTGGTTAAAGCCTTGATATCCTGCTTCCTTGGGGGAGTGGCTTTGGACTGGTCATGACTGTGTGTGAAAAGGAAGACAAATATGTGTGGTGGTACACACTTATAATCCAAGCCCTTGGGAGGCTGAGACAAGAGGATTGTAAATTTGAGGCTGACCTAGGCTACATAGGACCCAGTCTACAAAATCTTTTTTTAAAAAAAGAAAGAAAAGGGGCTGGGAAGGTGGCTCATTGGTAGAGCGCTTGCCTTGCATGCCTGAGGCCCTGGGTTCGATTCCTCAGCACCACATAAACAAAAAGAAAAAAGCCGGAAGTGGCGCTATAGCTCAAGTGGTAGAGCACTAGCCTTGAGCTAAAGAGTTGAGGGACAGCGCCCAGGCCCAGAGTTCAGGCCTCACGAACAGACCCCGCCCCCCCCCCAAAAAAAAAGAAAAGAAAAGATAAAGAAAAGAGATCACTGAACAGTGGTGTCTCACACCTGTAATCCTAGTTACTCAGGAGGCTGAGATTATAGATTGTGGTTCAGAGCCAGCACAGGCAGAAAACTCCATGAAATTCTTATCTTCAATTACCTAGCAAAAAGCTGGAAATGCAGTTATAATTCAAATGGTAGAGTACCAGCCTTGAGTAAAAAAGCTAAGGAACACACACACACACACACACACACACACACACACACACACACACACGATAAATACCCAAGCTGGGAGTTTGAGACCTAGGGTCTGCTAAGCAAGTGGCAGCTTTAAAAATTTCTATTTCATTTTAAAAATTATCTTTAAGTGCCGGGCGCTGGTGGCTCACGCCTGTAATCCTAACTACTCAGGAGGCTGAGATCTGAGAATCCAGGTTCAAAGCCAGCCCAGGCAGGAAAAACCATGAGACTCCTATCTCCAATAAACTACCAGAAAACCGGAAGTGGTGCTGTAGCTCAAGTGGTAGAGCACTCGCCTTGAGCTGAAGAGCTGAGGGATAGTGCCCAGGCCCAGAGTTCAAGCCCCATGACTGACAAAAAAAAATCTTTAAGTATTTACACAGAGGTGTTCTGATTCAACATGCCAATTAGTGGAATATAATGCCACAATTTTCATCATTCCCAACCCCACTCTAAACGGCAGCTTTCGATATTTCATTTCTAACACTAAAGCAAAGCCGGCTCTTGATATCATCTACATTCTTTGCAAAACCATATCCATCTTTGTGTGTATCATCAACATGATTGGCTGTACATGGCTAGGTTGATGCTGAAAGATGCTCAGATTCTGGACAGGACAGCATGAATCGAGGGCTTTTACCCAGGCTGCTCAGGGGATAACTTTGCCTTGGTTGTTTGAAATGTCCAACACTTGGTCTCCACCTCTGAAAAATGGGTGGTTAGGGCCTTGATACCTGCCACCCTGTCTGGGAGTAAGAACCCATCTCGACATGACATTAAAAGACAAAACTAACAAATAAATTAAGAGGATGTGATATGTTAAGAACTCTTGACCCTAAAAGTCATTATTTAATTGCAAAACCACCACAGTATTATGTTTCTGTAACATTGCTAGAAGATGTTTGGTTAAGGAAACAGCCTGAATTTTGAATTGTTTTCTTCTATAGTTATGTTATTTTTGTTTCACCATTCCAATGTGTTGAGAAATAGGAGGTCTATGTTCAACTTGGGCTTACTTCCTAAAATTAAGTGGTACAAATAGTAGAAACAGTAGACAGGGCACTCTTTCACACGAAATAACCTAACAAATAATAGCAGTTGTTGATACGGATTATTTTTTTTTCTTGTCTGTCTGGTATTATTAAAAAAAAAAGAAAGCAAGAAGTTAGTTTGCATAGCAAAAATATAACTGAAAGTAAAGACTCATTTTTAGTGATCAGATCCTGTGTAGATTTCAAAAATCATTTGGGAAGAAGATTCAGGAAAGAGCCAGAAAACTCTTTGTGGCATCAAACGCAAAGATGGGATCTACCTGGATGAAAGAATCAACTCTACCTCCTATTTGCCTAATGAAACAGCTTCTGTGGTCCCTGGCCTCTCTTAGGGATCTTCATTTGTGAGAGATAACGGGGTCATTTTTGTTTTGTTTGGTGGAATAAATATTTGAAGGACGTAACTGAAGAAGGTTTTGGTGCTGCTATGAAGTTACTGATACACAGCTGGATGCTATTATGGCTGGAGCTATCAGGCTACATTATCTTTATGCCTGGGAGGTAACCTGAAGCAACTGTCTATTTACTTGGCACCACCTTAGTCTGCCCTGCTGGGGACTGACTGTAACTGGAGCCAACCACATGCCTCACAGCTTTCTTCAGCCACTGACAGCCTCCAGGAAAGAAGAGCGTGAAATTGCCCAGGATGCTTCTAAACTGGAGGCCGACCTGTTGAGTGACTTGGAGACCACGATCCTTCCATATCCTCTACTTCTATTTAGGGGCAACTGTCACTAGCAAGTCTTTCTCTTTGGGCACGGAACGTTTTACTACAAGGAACCACCCCACCCCCTTGGAAATGTTCCTTTCTCCCCCTTGAACTTTGCGATGTGTTGCTGCAGGCCATGTCCACGTGGAAAGCAAGACTCACCAGAAGACTGAAGCCTCCTTCTGGAAGGATGCATCCATTTCCCTGCTCAGCTCTGCTGGAGTGCTTCGGGAACTCCAGAGACAATGGCCACTTGGATCAATCCAGCACGGCTGAGACACCTCCTACCATCTATGACCAGCCCGTGGCCAAAGTGGGGAGACAGCCAACTCACCGGAGGGTGGAAGAATCAGCTTCAGAGAAAAGACAAGGCTCTGGCACCCACCTAGAGCGAAATGGCACCGCGAAGCAGAGCTCCAGTAACCACACTGAAAGCCAGCTTGCTGAGACCCCTGGAGATGTGCCTGTGGCCCTGCAGGGTGAAGCCGACTGTGAGGACGTTACGGTTCAGAGTTCCATCCCCAGACCCTCCATTATTGACATGCCAAAGGTGAGTGAGGAAGTGTTCCCCAGGGCGTGATGGTTAACATGGTATCTGGAAGAGTTGGGATTATTTAGGCAATGCTTGGGCAAAAACACATGTGTTCAAATTCACTTTGGGTTTGTTCACATTCCTTTTGGAATAAGACAGGGCAGGGAACTCTCACTAGTGTGAAGAAGTGCTAACACTTGGCAGATTTTCCAAAAAAAAGAAAAAGTTCTCAGAAGGAAGATAAGTAGAGAGGCAATGACAGTAAGCACTGGACCAAAATGCACTTTAACTAACTGGCTACCATGCCTGAGAACCGACAGCATTTCCAAGAAAGATTAGGAAGACAGCCTGGGAAAGCAATTATTTTCCCTTCTTTAAAAACAACAACAACAACAACAATAATAATGCTGGTCTGTGAAATGTATATATGTGAAAACCCACAAATATGAAGAGTTTGATTATAGACATTAAGAAATAGCTTCCAGGGCTTAAAATGTATCACAGGACAGCAAAGTAGCATGGAAAAATGTGCAGTGGATTTGTACTGTGTGCAGAGCAGTCCAGAAAGAAATGGAGAAAAATGTGCCTAACATGCATGCTGTTGTGATAGCTTTCTGAGATTCAAAAAAAAAAAAAAACAAAACAAACAGAAAGGGAAATGATCTGAAAAGTGGTGTCGCTGCTTCAAAGAAGCAGCTTTGTAGTTTAATTTGACACAGCAGATTTATATTAAAATAATTCAACTCAGCTCTTGTCTATATCCTTATATCCTAGAAGCAAAGGGTTTCACCAGACCGTAACAGCTATAATGTATCTATTTTTCTAGCACCACTGAATCAAAATCCAAACCAACCAACCAAGTCCAAATCAAGTATTCAATTTTGAGGACATCCAGATTAGCATATTCTTTAGTGGAGTTATAATTAGATGAGTGGATTTCATGGACACATTCATATTTGTGATATGTTCTAAGAACTAAGGATTGATGTACTGTTTTAATGAGCTAGGAGACTTTGTATTGGGTAGAGAATCAACCCATCATGTATCCTATATTGCTGAATACACATTCGAACAGAATTAACAAAAACAGTGGGAGCAATGTGAAAATGTATTGTTCACTTGGTAGGAGCAAAACCATGTATAGACAACAGACATGAGGCTTGGGGTAGAGAAGCAGGCCAAGGGCAAGGCTAAATATTGGACACACAAAAAGCATGTATAAGAGGGTTCAAAGGAGGCTTGAGAAACAGCATACATATTCCAGAGGGAAGATGGCCTCGAAGGAAGCTTATGATTGCTAAAGGACAGGCATTGAAATCAAGGCAGTCATATGACCAAGACTGTATATGAATAGGAAATAAGTGTAGTTTAGGAATAGATACATTAGACTGGCTAAGGATGAGGCTACTGCTTGGAGAATCCACAGTAGATTAGGACCACCCATTGGCTATATCAAATGCTATAGTAAGAAGTTATGTTAGTGACAGTGGAAAGCTTTGAGAATTTGGGGCAAAGATGTGTGTCATACATTGAATTCCATTCTGGGAAAATAAATAGGTAAAGCCATGTGGGATGGTTTAGAATTGGAAAGGTGGACACAATAACCCAGATCTAGGACAGCTGAAGAAAGACCAGTAAAATGAGGGAGTGAGAGGGAGCAAACACAGCAGCCACGGTGAGGAGAGTAGTGAGAGCAGGCTGGGGGTGGGGCCAATCAAAGGAAAACAGGGTGAAGTGAAGTGCCAGGGTGGAGTGGCAAAGGGACACTCTGTGGGCATTCAAGCGGGCATCTGCTCTAGTTCGGATGCAGGGGCTCATCCGTTCAGAGCATCTGTAGCCATTCTTCTAAGCACCACACATGCAATCTCTCATCAAACTCTCAAGACAGTGAGGTGCGTTGTCTCACAACTCCCATTTTAGAGAGGAAGATGTTGGCCAAGATCTGCCCAAGGCTGCAGAGGCAGGAAGTGGCAGAGGCAGAATTAGTGTCTGATTCTATTTAATTCCAAAATCTATCCTCAGAAGCATAATGTGCTTCTTCTACTAACTATGTTGTGTTTGAGGATTTGTAGCTAAATATGCATATGGGATCTCATTTGGTATGCAGCCAAATTCAAATTCCATATATTTGAATGTGCATAGGTTGACGTATGTGTCTATTTGTATAATTATTTGTTTTTTAAAATTCACTTGCTTAATCATAGCTGCATGGTTTATCATATCATGGAAAGGGATACTTTCCTTCTGTGTTCTATTGATGACATTTTGTTGATGACATTGCTCTGAGATATCCTGATAGGATAGCCCAGCCTCTTCATTGGCTCCTAACTTTGCAGTGTCATCACTCCTCAGCAGAAGATGAGACACTTATCTGCCTTTTGTTACAATCTTGCCTCATGGCCAGAGTATTTCATCCTCATCACTGATGCTGGCACAAATCATACTGTTGTTGTTGAGTTCAGCTTCAGAACATAACTATAACTAAGAATCTCAAACACCTCTGTCCTTCATTAGTCAGCTAGTGTTCAGAGGGAAGTGATTCATTTAAATCTGACATGGCATTTGGTCTGAGGGGAAAAGCTAAGAGTAATGAAGCCAAGAGAACTAAGTAAAGCAGAGCTGGGTCATCTTAGGTACCGGTTACAGTGTTTAAGCAGGGATTTCAACTCATCTTCAAACCTTGCCTTGTGGTTATCTTTTTCCTGATCCAGGCCTGAACTCAAGATACTTGTAACCCTAGATTTAGAAAGTATCTTACATATTTTGTTTTTTTCAAATTTTTACCTTTAAGTAATTGTATAAAGGAGTTGCTATTCAACCAAGTAGCATACACATATAACGGATCTTGATCAATGTCTTAATACCCTGATTTCCGTTCTTCACAGCATAAACTCAGAGCAAAATTGTGGGATTATATGGTACTCAAAGTATTTTTCTGTACTTGTCCTGAGGCTTGAACTCAGGGCCTGATCACTGTCTCTAAGCTTTTGTACTCAAGGTTAACATGCTACAACTTGAACTACAGCTCTACTTTCAGCCTTTTGCTAGAAATGTCTCTTTTAATTGGAAATGAGTCTCACAGACCTTCTTGCCCAGGCTGGCTTTGATCTGAGATCCATAGATCTCAACTTCCTGAGTAGCTAGAATTATAGGCCTGAGTACCAGCCCCCTGCTTGTTTTTAAAGGAATTCCATTTCCTAAGGTGTCTGCACCACTTGACATTTTCACCCCAGCAATGGACCAGGCTTTCCAGTTACTCCTCACTTATCCTTGTCACTTATCCTTGTCCTCTGATGTGTGTTCACTTTTTCATTTTCGTTTTTTGGTGGGAGACTGGGACTCAAACTTGGTACCTGACATTTTTGCTCACTGGCTGACATTCTACCCCCTGAGCCATGCCTCCAAGCTCATGTGTTTGCTTTTTGGATATTAGCTATCCTAATGGGTGAGAAGTAGTAGCTCCTGTGGTTTTGAGTTGCATTTCTCTAAAGAGCAGCTTTATTGAATGTCTTACGTGCTTATCTGATAGCTATATATAACTTCTTTGGGAAGATATCTATTTAAAGTCTTTGTCCATATATTAATCAAGTTGTTTATTATTGAATTGCAGCAGTTCTTTGTATGTTCTAGATGTTAATATATATATATATAACATATAATAGTTAATTTAATACATAAATGGATTATACAACAGTTGCCCTGGCTGAAACAAATCCTACTTTTTTGTCAGTTGTGGGGCTTGAACTCTGGGCCTGCACACTATCCCTCAGCTCTTCAGCTCAACACTCTACCACTTGAGCCACAGCGCCACTTCCAGTTTTCTGAATGGTTTATTGGAGATAAGAGTCTCATGGAATTTCTTTCTTGGGCTGGCTTTGAACCGTGATTCTCAGATCTCAGCCTCCTGAGTAGCTAGGATTACAGGTGTGAGCCACCGGCGCCAGGCACAAATCCCACTTTTTAACAGGTGAAAGTTTTGTCTTATAGGGGACATTTTAGATTAATAATAATCAAGAACCTTTATTGATCTTTATTTTTATTTTTGTTGTGTGTTTGACTTCACCATAAAGATAATGCTGATATCCTAAAGTAGATTAAGAAGAGTTTTCTACTTTGCAACACTTTGGGAGAGTTTGTGGAGTTAGGTGGTAATTCTTTTTTGCATGTTTGGTTGATTTTACCAATATGGTCCATGGTTTTTCCTTATTGAGAGGTGCTTGGTTACTAAGCCCACCTTATTAGTGATAGCACCATTCACATTTTCTCTATCTTCCTGATTCAGTCTTGGCAAAGAGTACTACTGCTCTAATAGCATTCCTTGAAAATGATGATTACAGTCATAATTGCCACTCATTGAGCACCACTAATAGACAAGCCATAGTGTTTAGTACTTTCCTTGAATTGTTTTATTCAATCTTTAAATCTTCTTATGATTTTGATCCCTGATAATATCTTCTTCTGCTCAAAAAATCTCCAGTGGCACCCCATTTCTCTCAGAGTAATCCAGGTTTTCACAGTGGTCCATGGGGCCTATGTATAGCATCCGCAGTGACTTATCCGGACTTGCCTCCTACTTTTTCCTGATGGATATAGTAGAATCAGTGGGATTAAGCATGTGTTCCATATCTACTCTTGGCTCACCTCTCCAGCATCCTGGCAATTCAAGCCAACAACTCTGGATAGGGCTCCTAATTCTGCTCCCTAAAATTGTGCTTTCTCTTCTCTTTGTTTAGTCTCTGTTCACAACCAGACCATTCAATAGTTCAAACTTTAGCCTCTAGAATCAGATTGTAGCCATGGGCTCCTGAAGCTCCATCAAAGCCATGTTCATTGGGATTTGGCAGTGGAGAGAGACTCCTGGGATACCAGGAGGTGTTCCTCTCTGTAGAAAAAGGCTTTTAGTTTTAATGATATAAATTCAAGGCTACAAGACAGTACATCATTGAAAACAATTGAGGAGGCAGGGCTGCTTAGAAGCATAGTGTCTACTCACATAAAATCCTCCATTTACTCCCTCATTCCACTTGGACTCTACATCCCTCTTATTTAAAGGCATTCCAGGAGGAAACTAATTCATCTCCTTTAGAATGAAGCCCCTCTTTTCTTTTCCTATGGGCATAAATAGGAGACAACTCTAGGAGTTCTACAAAAGCAAAGTTTCCTTCTCAACTTGACATAAACATTCTTTTAAACAGAAAGCAACTTAAGGACCTATGCAATTAAATGTGAATTTTCTTTCTTTTTTTGTTTTTTTTGGGGGGGGTCCGGTCGTGGGGCCTGAACTCTGGGCCTGGGCACTGTCCCTCAGCTCTTCAGCTCAAGGCTAGCATTCTTACCACTTGAGCCACAGTGCCACTTCCAGTTTTTTTTTCTTATGTGGTGCTGAGGAATCGAACCCAGGGCCTCGAGCATGCAAGGCAAGTGCTCTACTACTGAGCCACCTTCCCAGCCCCTAAATGTGAATTTTCTAGTCCAAGCAACCCCACTATCTTTCTCTCCTTCGCTAAACAAGGAAAGTATTTTGAATGACCTGGTAAGAATGCTATCCTATTTCATTCAAGCCTTGATAATTTCTAACAGCAGATTTCTACTTCCAAAAGATGTTAAACACAGTGACATGATAGTGAATGTTAGTCCTGTGATCTTAGGAATTTTCCAACCTGGGTATGCAGTTGCATCCTAATTGGAAAAGGAAAAGATGAATTCTTGGTTCCTCTTAGAATGAAATAAAAGTAATAGCCTTCAAGAAACCCATAAAAATTTACATTGCACAGATTTGGCAATTGGAAACTGTCCATAAAAGACTTCAGAGGAAGGCAAAAGTATGTGTATATTCCAAACTAAGAAATAATAGATGACTGCATAATTTAATAAAAAGTATACCATTTGATGTGATGTTACCACTGGATTTATAATTCAGCTAACCATGGCAAATAGTTAAGCAGGGATTGAGAGGTCAGAGAGAGCCAGGTACAAAAGCAGGAGGTTGGTCCATTTTTGAGCAGCACCTATTTCCAGCTTGATAGAGATTCTGGAAACTCGCCTGTAACCTACTTGTTCCTCTGCCCTTGATTTTCACAGATAGTGAACAAAAGCAAGATTTACTTGGTTTCTAGGCAGTGGCTTTCAGTGTCTAACCAAAGAGATACTAAGGAAAAAGTTTCCAATTAATAACTAAGGCCCATTTCTCCAGAAATTTTTACATCTGTTTGGTTGGAATTTCAGTTCTTTGGATTATGTAACCTGTCTTCTGCTTTAGCTTTTTATTTCTTTTTTTTTTTAAAGCAATTAATTCCACTATTCTAACCTGCTGGGTATGTTGGAAACTTTAAAATTTCTTATGCCCCAGGAGCCACAAGGGCTAGTTGAATGATGTGCTGTATCAATCATGAGAAATGAGGGAGTTTTTTTCTAGCCAGAGACCTGGTTAACCTGATCTGAATGGCTTTAGTTTTTCACTCACTGTTCCTCTTTTCCAAAGAAAATATAACTCATCAAGTTAACACTTTTTTCCAATATGAGGTCAACACACTTGGTTTTGTAATTGTGTACCAGGGGAGGCAAGAGGTTGGAAATTTAAGGCAATTCAAGGAAGGGGAAGTCTCTACCAGGAGCAAGGAGCCTCCTGGAGGACATGTTTATAAACTTGTTCTGGAAAGTTGGTTTATGAGTAAACCACATGCAATGGAATGGGAAATGATAGCCAAGGAAACTCTTAGAACCTAAGCCCACAGGCATGATTTTGATCATCAAGGGCTGCATGCCTGTGAAGATTCTAGCCATGTAATTTAATATATCAAACGCAACAATGGACTAGTAGGATGAGTCTTATGTAATGAGTGCCTCCTTCTTGAATCTTTGTGACACAATGCAACCTGAGTTATTGTGACCATTCAACTGTGTCTAGTAAACAGTCCCATGCTGGTGGCTCATATTTATAAGCCTCGCCACTCAGGAGGCTGAGATTTGAAGATTGCAGTTTGAAGCCAGGCTGGGTAGGAAAGGCAGTGATCTCCAATAAATTACAATAAAAAAAGTTGCATGTAGAGTTGTGGCTCAAGTGGTAGAAGCTCAAGAAACTCAAGGACACCACCCAGGTCCTAAGTTCAAGCCCCAAGACAGGCACCAAAAATAAATAAATAAATAAAGGTCTCTAGTGAACACTTTTAGCCTGCAACAGTGCCATTGGTATGAGGGCTATACGTTTGCCCACTAATACCTTAGTCTCTTGTGATGAATAAAATCTTACGTAATTTATATTATCCAGTTTTGTGTACTAGAAGAGCCCTCCTCTTTCCAGTAGTAGACTTTGGCATGAATAAAATGATGAAAAATCAACAGCATTTTAAGGTCAAAACCAGAATGTCCTTTTGTAAAATGGGGTACATGAGCCCTGTGAATCGTGAGTCTAGGACCAGATGGAATTTAAGATCTAGAGTGCTTGCTGAGCATGTAGGCTTACTCCTGTAATCCCAGCACTCAGGAGACTGGGACAGCAGGATAATGAGTTTGAGGTGGGCCTATCCCATGGGGAAGGCAAAACAGCTGTGAGCAGAGCTGTGGTTCAAGTAGTAGAGTGCTAGCCTAGAGCAAAAGAGACAACACCCAGAACTGAATTTAAGCCCCACTATTGACCAAATAAATAAAATAATGAAAAGCTGTTGTAACAAGTGTAATCCAGACCTTGAATCCCTGAGAAACTGCTTGTTGGTTTTGTAACCATCTCAGATTCCACCACAACGCCTCTTGCATCGCTCAGCTTGCTTTTTGTTTCCTTCAAGATTTTATTCTTTTTTTTTTTTAATTGTTACTAGCTGGGCACCGGTGGCTCACACCTATAATCGTAGCTACTGAGGAGGCCCAGGTCTGAGGATCGTGGTTTAAAGCCAGCCCAGGCAGGAAAGTTTGTGAACCTCTTATCTCCAATTAACCACCAGAAAACCAGAAGTGGCACTGTGGCTCAAGTGGTATAGCGTTAGCCTTCAGCTGAAGAGCTGAGGGACAGTGCCCAGGCCTAGAGTTCAAGCCCCACAACCAACCAAAAAAATTGTTATTATAAAGGTAATGTACAGAGTGGTTGCAGTTACATAAACAGTTTGCTTTTAACTTCAAGACAAGTTGAACTTGCTACCTGAACTTAAACAACATATAGATGTGGTCATGTCACTTCCAATGGACTCCTAACACCAAGAATGGGTATGGAAATGCTCATTACCTTGGCTAGATCATTCCATACAGAACTTGTATATTGAAATGATCATACAGTGCTCCATAAGGATGCACAATTATTTTTTCAACTAAAAGTAAAAACTAAAAACCACCCTCAAATCAAAAGGCCTCATTTATGTCCCAAGCTTTAGGGTTGGTTGATTACAAACATTTGCTATTGGTGCCTGGCCTTCTTCTCTTTTGTCCTGGACAATCTTTTCCTAGGCTTTAAGGCACCAGCACAAGCCTGACCTCCTTCTTGCTCCTTTGTTTCCGGCCTGTGGAATCACACGCTCTTGTCCTGACTAGTATAAGAAATCAGTGTTTGCTTGAGGTAATCTGCAACTGGTTTTCATGGCCACTTTGTCATTCTAGCAAGAATTTCTGTACTTGTCTTAATTTATTTTCTGTTGCTATAATTAAGTACATAGGCCTGGATAATTTATTTAAAAGACACATTCATTTCTCACAGTTCTAGAGCCTACGAAGTTCAGGGACAAGGTGCTATCCTGGTGACGATTCTGCACAGTTCTGAAGTGGCACACCAGGAACAAACTGGCTTTTGCAACTGACCAACTCTTGTGATAAACCACACACCCATTAATCTGGGATTGGATTAATCCATTCACGAGTGCTCTGCCCTGTTGACCCCAATCACCTCTTAAAGGTTCCATGTCCTATCTCTTAGTCACTCACAGTGGGGATTGGTTTTAACATGAGTTTTAATGGGACATTGAAACTATAGCAACACCTCTTGAATGCTCTTACTATGTGAATCTGAGGTTCCTGTTTGCCCATGTAAGTTGAATTCATTTCCTCCACAGGCCAAGCAAAATCCCATCATTATGAGTTTCAAAGGCTCTCTATGGAAGGACCCCTGGGCTGTTTATTTCTGCCTGAAAGCACTTTCAATTCATGTAGCATTGGCAGGAACATGTGACTGACAAATCCAAATTGGGGCTGGCCAGTTTTCCTCACTACTTATTAAAGTTCTTATGGGTGGCAGGGGTGCCCTCTTAGGAGCCTAAATTCTTAAAGTTTTTGCTAACTTTCACAATAACAGAATGAAATTACTTGGACAGTGGCCAGATGACCCAACAGATTCATCCCATTATCCAATAGATTCTTACTGAGCATATACAATATGAGCAGACATTGTTCTAGTAGCTGAGTATCCATCAAGCTGTGAACAAAATAGTCCCTGTGGAGCTTCCCGCTGATGGAGGCAATAAATTAGTAAGTTATATATCATATTTGAGATAGTCATAACTGTGGGATAAAAAAATGAAGCAAAAGAAAAATATATAAAATATGGGAGTGAGTTGTGCAGAGAAAGAGGCTGGAGATCATCAGTCTCCTACTTGGAGTCACATCTTTTTGTGGTTGTTGCCATTCTTATTGTTCCTGCTGTGTTTAACTAATGAATAATAGCTTAAATATCAAAAAATGGCTACTATTTTTTATCCCAAGTGTTCTTAATTTTTACTGCATCCAGAATTGTGCAAAGCTAGGACTACCACATCAGTATTTTTTATTAGCATATATTAGTTGTACACAGGGCTTTCACTGTGATATTACCATATATGTATATATTTTTACATAATATCTTCCTATATGTAAAATATTTTTATACAATACAAAAGATATACAATATATTTAAATAATGATATAATACATTTTCATATATTACATTTATGTATATTTGTATCTTTCAGTATTTTTCGATGATATATATTTCCCTATACAATGTATTTCCACATACAATATATTTTTATATATGTATGTAATATATCCTAGTTAAACGTATTTCCTATCAGAATTTGCAAGTAAGGTCAAGAACCACTGCCCTGCCTTGTGGAAACTGGAGAATCTGTGGAAGCCATTTTGAATTGGCTGCTAGCATTTCTGTGTAACAAGCAAAGAACATTCCCAGTCAATTTCATGCAAGAGCTTCCTTAACTGTTCTTTTGTCCTGAAAAATCTTTTAAGATCCTTAAGGAAAACCAAGTGTGAAGGTCTAAGTCATTCCTATGTCAAAGGAGTGGCAAGACAAAGTAGGAAGAGAAAGGAATTTTCCATGTCTTGTTTTTCAGCAACTCTACTTGACCTATGTGACACATATTCCATCAAATCTCCTTTGAAATTTAAGACAAATACTGTTCTGCTTCCCAGCCCTTTGTTTTTCTTCTTATGTTGTAAATAGAGTAGCATCTTTTGCATCATCCCTGAGGCATAACTAGATACTTGGTGACTAACACAATCTGTTATGTTCCATGATTGCTTCTCCATGAAAGAAAGACCCAGATGCTTTTTTTGGGGGGGGAGATACGGAAGAGAATTGAGAGGAGAGTTTTATCCTTTTGTGGGACTAGCTCCAACCAAAAGATTTTAACTGGAGAGTTTCTTGTTTCTCCTTACGATGGACTTCATCAAAACAGGAACTGCTTTAAGAAATCCTCAATTGTTATTACCTTTCTTTGGTTGCTGGAACTTTCATTATTTGGGGATCTTATTCACTGTATCCTATCTCCCCATAGAAGTCATTAGACACAGTTTTTTCTTCTTTTTCTGTACCCTATGGATTACCATCTTGATGTCTCCAACTTCCTCAGTGAAACGTTGAATTTTCTCTCTCTGGTTCTCTCAAGAAACCAAACTAACAGTCTTTGTAGGTTTGCTTGTATGGAGAGAGATCGGAGGAAGAGGAGAGAGGGAGGAAGAGAGAGAAGGAAGGAGGGAGGGAAAGAGGAAAGGAAGGAAAGAGGAAAAGAAAGAAGGAAGGAGGGAGAGAGGAAGGGAGAGGAAAAGAGAAAGAGAAGGAGGGGGTAGACAAGGTCTAAATCTTCAGGTCAGTTCTGTATCCTGGAAACTCAGGCAGGATTCAGTGTTGCTGCGTTCAGGCAAAATGCTTTCTTCTTTGGAAACTTCTGCCTTCTCTTTGGACCTTTATTTGGTTGGATAAGGCCTGCACAATTTCTTGATGGTTATCAATAAGAATCAGTTTATTTATAGACATTTAGCATCTCTAACACTTTGCAAGAAACACTTAGAACAGCTTAAATAAATACCTGGGTAGAACAGCCTGGCCAAGTTTGACACCTAAGACAACATATTTATTAAAAAGGATTTGATAAAGACAAAAGCATTTTGGGTTTTGAAGGTAGAGGATCTGGCCTGGCCTCTAGTCTCCCATCAACTTGCTAAATGGTTTTGAGCCCATTTGCTAAACATTTAGAGCCTAGTTTTAGCCTTCTAAAAACCTAGGGAATGGAGCAGTAAATAAGGAGTTTTTATTTTTAAGGCAGCGATATTCCATATGACTCTAAAATCCTGAGTCTTTTGCCTTAATTCAGCATCGTGAATGCTTTGTTCTCTGTCATAAGAACATGCAAGCCTTTTGGTGATGGATTTGGGGCCAGGAATTTTCAGTGAGTGATAAGATGTGCTCTAGAGAAGAGTGGATGATAAAGAAACGTGTGGAATGAATCCCAGAGAACGCAACTTTAAAGAGATGGATGGGGAAGATTTCAATAGAGGTTTGATCCTGTGGCATTGTGACCATAAAACTTGGGGAATCTTCTAGTTGTTTCTGCTTCTGTTCATAGTAGCTCTGCTCTCCTGGACCTAACTCTGGAGCAGTCTGTGCTCTTGCTGAAAAGAGATTTCTCTAGCACCACGAATCATTTTCAGCTTGATGTAGAGCAGAGTCAATATTAAACACAACTTGGTAGGCAGTGTCAAGTCACAAAATCTATACTTTTGCCGACTTGGTTCAGATGGCTGATTGCTTCCACAGTATGCTTCCCCGAGGCAGTGAAAAATGTTGTCGGATAAATTAAACTGTCACTAAAACAGTTCTGAATTCACGTCTGGCCCTGCAGAGCAGGGGTAACCCACGCTATTAGTTAGAAATCAAATCTAAGCTTTTGGATGAAGAAACAACTTTCATTTTCTCCAGCTCTGTATTTTATCTTTGAATAACTTCAAAAGGGAGGAAGTTGGTGAATTTGTAGGATACAATGGGTCGCTGCAAGAGAAGAAAAAAAAATCTGTAATTGCAGCAAGCACAGAAGTCCTATAATGTCTGGCAATGTACAGAAACTCCAACACAAATGATTAAGTAGAATTGTTTATGTAATTATAAAGTGTAAAAGTATAGCTTTTGTCTTGGGAAAGTCCAGAGTCAGGGCAGATTTCCCAGTGGCTTGATACAGAGGCTAAAAAATGTCCCTGCTCTGCTTTCTTTTAAATGCTGACTTCTTCCCTGGTGTGTAACAATGTGTATGCTTGTGGGTGCATGAGAGTATACCTGTGTGCTTGTGTGTGTGTAGTCGAGTGTCTGTGAGTATGCATATGTTGGTATCTCTTATCAGTCTTTTGTGGTTGTTATTGCTTTCTTGTGGTACTAGGGATCGAACCCAAGGCTTTGCACTTACTATACAAATGCTCTACTGCTGAGCTACACTTGCAGCACTGTTATTCTTCTTACCATCTTTATGACAATGATACAAGTAGATTTTGAATTTGATACTTTCCAAGGTCAGAGTTATACTCTGGGAGCAGTTATACCCTATTAAAAGTTGTAATCAGGCTGATTGAAAGTGTTCACTTATAATATTTTGTGTGATGCAATATCCTGTTTGAATGGCTAAGCTTCCTTCCCACCTCCTCCACCTTTACCCCAGATCCTGGGGCTTGAACTTAGGGCCTGGGCACTATGCCTGAGTTTTTTTTTTTTTTTGCTCAAGGCTAGTAGCACTCTACCACTTGAGCCACAGCTCCACTTCCAGCTTTTTTTGGTGGTTAATGAGATATGCGTCTTACAAACTTTCCTGCTGGAGCTGGCTTCAAACCACAATCCTCAGATTTCAGCCTCCTGTATAGCTAGGATTATAGCTGTGATCCATTAGCTCTAGGCCTGGCTAAAAGTTTATAGGCTATATCCAGTCCAGTTTAAAATCCCCCAACAGATTTTGTCACACACAGAAATCTCCTCACAGTGATGATCTCATACACGTGGGCACGGATTTACTTTCATTAGCGCTGGCTGATTGAATTCCATACCAAAGTTTGTGTTCACCATCAAGATTTACTAAAGACTCAACATCTTTGTATCTGGATGATAGCATTCTGGTTTATGCTTTTAAAAAATAGAGACAGAGTATAGTTATATACCTTAGAATATAGCTGGGTGGCCTCAATTTCATTGTCTTCCTGCTTCAGTTTCTCAAGTGCACGTCTTATGTGTGTGTGTTGCTGCTCTCGGCTCTGCTCTATACTTTCTACCAGTGGACTGGATACAAGAAACGTTTAAATATAAAGGTTGGAGAATAATAAACACTCTCCCTCCCTCCCTCCCTCCCTCCCTCCCT
>NW_012267240.1:15931879-15948459 GCF_000151885.1 Dipodomys ordii
CTTCCTTCCTTCCTTCCTTCCTTCCTTCCTTCCTTCCTTCCTTCCTTCCTTCCTTCCTTCCTCCCTTCCTTCCTTCCTTCCTCCCTTCCTTTCTCTCCATCTTAGGTAGATCTGAGGGCCACCTCTGCAAGGACAAATAAGAAAGACAAGAGATGAAACTCTGAAGCTATGGAGATCAGACTGGTAGTAGGTTACATCCATTTCCTGGGCCTGTTTTTCCAAGTTGCAGCAAAAACAGGAAGGATGACTGCTTGGCCCCTCAGAGCAGTGTGAAGAGTCAGCCTTCCTGCAGATGCCCCATGAATGGAGGGAAACCTGCAGGCTGGGAGTGATGTCGGTCTGAAATGGAAATTGTTCCTTGACCCAGTTGTCAAAATATGAAAACAGTGGGTATTCATAAAAAAAACACCCGTGATCCAGACCAAGAGAGCTCCTGTGATCAATCAAGCCTTTCTCTAATCTCCTTCATTCTTTTTACACGCCCCCTTTCGTTCTGCTACCAGGGAAGCTCAGTGGTCCTGCCCACCACCTTGATTTTCTCTTGAGTTAGATGTAGGGCCTGGTAGGTCAGGCCTGGCATTTGCCACTAGTACCTCACAATCTTCTCTCAAATATCCGAACTTGCCTGCTTGGCCCTTCAGCTTCAAAGACGGGCAAAGGGACAACTCACAACCCCATTGATGGCTGCTGGGCGTGGTCTAGAGTACTCTGAATAGTCTAGGACTGCTCACAGGTTTTCAAAGGATTAGCAAACAAGATTACCCCACTTATCCTGCCCTCCTGCCCCTCCCCCCCAATGCTACCCAATGCTTTACATACCAAAACTTCTCAAACTCCCCTGGTCCATTGCATTTCCCAGCTGAACTGGTCAGCTCACACAGGGACAGAGAGGATGAACTGGATGAATGGATTCTGTCCCAGCATGCTCAGCTCCCTCCAGGACCAGAGCCATCGATGGAGGAAATGAGTCCCAAATGGAATAGTTTCTCACAAATGCCCTGTGGTTTTAACAGCAAAGAGAAATCCTGCTGGTTTATATGGTTTTTTTAAAAAAATTGTTTTAGGTTGTTTTTGTTTGTTTGAGGAGGCTGGTGTGGGTTTTGTAGTTTAGATTCTACCTCTCCTCAGGGGTATTAATATGGAAGACGGAGCAGATGTGCCAGCTCATCTGCACAGCTGGGGCCAGGCCGCTTCTTCCTTCCCTCCCAATACCCAGTGGAGGGGAGCTGCAAATGGAGCCTTCATAGACGGGCTGACATAGGAAAATGCCTAAGGCAGACCTGTTCTTAAGATTTGTATAACTTGAACCACTGGAACCCAGCTGAGGCTGAGCTCCCTTCTCTCACCATCCTAGATTCTGCCCGGCACCTCAAGAAGCCTTATGCTCATGTACCCTTCGATCAACATGCCCCCTTCCTGTCTCATCCTTCCTTGGACCCCCCAGCTTGAGATGGAGGCTCAGCAGTGTAGTCCTGAGGAAGAAGCCTCACTCGTGTCCCAAGGTGGTTTGGTCAGGGAATTCCTGGATCCCAAGTACCAGGAATATCATTGAAATGGGCAGAGATGCTGGATAGGTACATACCTTGCTCACGAGGACTCTTGGAGCAGTGTTACCTCTTCAGGCAGAGGTTCTGGGGGCCTGGGTGTCGGGGCTAGCTTTGGAGGGTACTGCATTCCATTTTCTTCCTGGTATTTACTATAACGTTAGCCAAAGCAGCATGGCACTCTTCTGTATGTTTCTATTTGTCACACACTGTGTGCTCAATAGGTTTGCACAGATGCTCTGTATTCTACAACTTGGCTCAGGTCACTAGTGAGAGCAATTTTTCACCTCTCTACAAAGGCAGGCCCTGGGGAGGCTGTGAGTGGGTTTCACCCTAACTTGGCCTCCTATTTAGTCTTTTGTGGCTTTTTCCTACATGGTCTCCTTTGGAGGGGTTCACTCACACCTTTCTGGGGCCCCACATGAAGGGCTTGAGGTCCTCATCTCGTGGCTGGGCTCTCATCCATGTCCAGCTTCCTGTTGTTCCCAGTAAGGCTTAACACCTCTTCTTCCCTTCCCTCTCTCCTGTCCGGGGTTTTATTCCCTCAGGCTCTGTGGATGGGTTAGTGGCTGGCACTGATGCTGCACAGCTTGCTGAATACTGAGAGAAGTAAGATCCTGGTGTCTCTGTTCCTGAATAGAGAGGTCAGGCTGGGACATTGTCCATACAGAGTCCCAGGCCTAGGACAACTCCTGCCCTGCTGAGTCTCACATCCCTGAGAAGACTTTACTGGTAGTGGGAGATGGACTTTGGTTATACCTTGGTTCTCATAAGGCCTTTCTGTGACTCACTTGACCAGGAAATAAGGATGCCCAAAGCCAAAAGAATTAAAGTGTGAGTTTCAGTAAACAGATGAACTCACAGCCATGCTCTGATCTGCAGAGTAGAGTTTAATCAGGGAGAAGGATGAGGCTCTGGTAACTCAGATGCCGTGTTGACAGGAAAGGAAGAGAGGGAAAATGCTAGGATGTGAGCTCTCATTGGGGGTTGTTGGACAAGCAGCACATTAGATCAGGGAAAAACCTTCACCCCATTTGCCATTCCTCAGTGTTAGTCAGTGTCCACGTGCTCAGACAAGCTGGCTTCCAAGAGACTGGCATGTCCTATGGCCTGGCTTTTTGTTTCTTCTTAATGGCTTTGTTCCCTGGCTTAGAAACCCAGCCATTTCTACCTCAGCAGTTCCTTCTTCCCAGAAAGGCTGGCTCCAGTTCCCTTGTAGCCCTGTGATTTGTTTCATCTGGTGTTAAAGTTGGAGCAGCCTCAGGACCATGACAAGCATTTGCAATTTTTTTCTTGTTTTAAAGGAACATTTCTGTAGATTCCCAAGGCATAATTGGATCTATTCTTACCTCCTGTTTTGAGGACAGACAGGGGTGAAATTCAGGCTAGATGCCACTCTAGTAAGCAGGCCACAGGGTCCCATTTGGGACTTCTTAGGCTCTGGAATTTTACCTGGTTTTCTTTGTGCCCTATCTTAGTGGAATGCCATACACGAGTCAGGGTTTGTAGGCACTAACAACAGATAGGGAGATATCAAGAAGCTGGAGAGAATTAGATTCTGCACGAACATCTTGGAACAACATCCCAAATTGTGCTGCAGAGCTAGGGAAGACAGCTGTATTGCCACCATGGGGAAAAAAGCTGAGGCTGATCTCTGCTGCTGCTGGTCCAGGAATGCAAACTAGCTTAGTGACCATTGTTTCCAGTTTCATCCATGTGAAACTACATTCAGTCTTGGAGGAGGGTTGCATCTTATTATAGGAAGTCAGGTTAGAGCCAGTACCACAGATACAGGAAAGATCAGAATTGTAAGCTGTGATACCTTGAGTGTCTACAATACGAGGTAGAATCTGCTCCCTCCTGACATTGGAAGTGAGGGGATTCCATATACATGGGAGGAAGATGCAGATGTTAGGTGGCCAACTAGAATGACAGAGATCCATTACCCTCCATTAGATCTAGTTTCTGTGTGTGGGGAGGGAGGGGGTTGTGGGGCCTGAACTCTGGGCCTGGGCGCTGTCCCTCAGCTCTTCAGCTCAAGACTAGCGCTCTACCACTTGAGCCACAGCGCCACTTCCAGATTTTTCTGCTCATGTGGTGCTGAGGAATCCAACCCAGGGCTTCATGCATGCAAGGCAAGCACTCTACCACTGAGCCACCTTCTCAGTTCCTAGATCTAGTCTTGCTCCCCATGTTCTGATTCTAAGCTTGAAGACATTCATTCACTGATTATGTATTTACGGAGCACTTATGAGGGGCTTAGACACTGTGATTCCTTCTGAGAATGAGCTCCTTCTCAAGAAGCTCTAATAGGTAGGAAGATAGACAAATAAGCAGAATAAAATGGCCTAGTGAGTACTTTGGCAGGAGTATGCGCTGAGGTATCTGATTAGAGGAAGGGACACGTAGTGAGATCTTGGCAGTTAAATGATCTTTGCCAGGGCAAAGGAGAGGGATGTGTTTCAGGAGGAAGAGCCTCACCGATTGCTCACAGTCACGAGGAGGGACCTGGTAGAGTTGGGGAGTAATTCTGCGCACCTAACTGACAAGTTCAAACGTCATGTGAAATATAGGGAAGAACCAATGTGGGAATTGAAAGCAAATCATGTTAGTAATTCCACTTTGTTCTGGAAAATGAAATGCATGGGACGAGATTGAAGGCGAAGAGGCTACAGGAATCTTTGGAAGACTGACAGAGAGATTTGAGAGTAAAATAAGTTAGGAAATGCTTGGCGAATAGAGTTGACAGCACTTGGTAACTGATCAAATGTGGGATGTATGAGGAGGAAATTCAGACGTCTTCTCGCTTAATGGTTGAACATGTAGTGAGGAGTGATACCAGATGCTTGGGAGAGAGAAGCTGTCTATTTTTGGAAATACTGAGATTGAAGTACCTGTGAGGATGGGAATAGTGATGTCTGACACGCAGTAGGAGTATAGATCGATATGGTGCAGTAGACTAAACTGGAGATGGAGGATGTAGTTTGTGATGGTTAATATTCATTGTCAACTTGATCAGCTGGAGACATTCCTAGGAGACTAGCCAAGCACCTTTCTGGCAGGGCACTTGTGGCTCATTCCTGTAACCCTAACAATGTAGGGGGCTGAGAATTGAGGATTGCAGTTCAAAGACAGCCCAAGCAGGAAAGTCCATGAGACCCTTATCTCCAATTAACCACCAAGAAAGCTGAAGTCGAGTGGGAGAGCACGAGCCTCAAGCGGAAAAACTCAAGGTCCTCAGTTCAAGCCCTAGGACACGGAGCACATTTCTGGGTATGGTTTTCCATACTCTGGGGAGTGTTGTCAGAGATAATTACTGTGTGGGATAGCAGGAAAGACCTCTCCTGAAGGTGGGCGGCACTGTTCAATAGTATGGGAGCCTGGATGGAACAAAATGGAAGAGGGAGCCTTTAAGCACAGGTGTTCTTTCTCTTTGCTTCCATAAAATAAGCCCCTCTCCCATTCCCCCTTCTACCAGGTTGTGCTGCCCCACAGCAGCTACAGAAGCCTTGAAGTCAGCCAGCCAACCTTGGATTGTAGCCTCCAAAATCAAGATACATCTTTCTGCCTTTCAAGTCAGTTCTCTTAGGTATTTGTCACAGAGGGGAAACGTCCAACCAAAACAGAGTCCACCACACCTGGTCACTGCGGAAGTTGTACAAGTAGCTGGCTGGCATCCCCCAGGGGAACTGTGGCGTGAAAAGGCAGTACAGGTGGAAGGATGCCACATGGCTGTGGGTTGTTAGAAATTCAGAGTAGGGGAACCCGAGACAGGTCCAACTCACAGAGGCAGGAAGAAAATGAGATGAGTGCATAAACCACAGGAAGAGAAAAGAAAAAGGAAGGATAAAGGCTGAGATACACGAGCACCGTATGTGTGCATTGGGTTTTGGTAGAAGGTCACATCATTGGTGACCATCACAGAGTTGTTAAAATGGAAATGTAACCAGGAATGGAGGAGACAAGAATAGAAGTAAAGAGACTACTACTTTTCAGGAGCTTTGACTACAAAGGAGAAGAAAGGGCCTGCTCATTGTAGGCTTTGTTGGGAAGTGATGACATTTGAATAGATTCTTGAAAATGAATCAAAACCAGGCCAACTTTTTTCAACTCTCACTGCACAGGGAATAAAGAAGAGGTCATGGTTTCTGCATTCCTGTTGATTCTAAGAAGGACTCCATGGTTGTGGGGGGGTTCCCTCTTCATTCATGAATCTTAGCAGATCAAATAAGAACTGCTGTTGATCTCATGGCTGCCCTCACTGCCTTCGAAGCTCTGCTGGGGAAACCCCTCGGGGCGCTTGATCCTGAAGCTTAAAGAGCAGATGCTCAGCTCTCTGCTGTGCTATCATTCCACCCAAAGTCCCTCCTGCCTACATGACTCTGTCCTTAAGGGGATATGTACCTTGGCATTTCTTGGGCTCAGTTATTTTGGGAGAAGGAATCTAGATCCACTAACCTTCTTATCAGCTTATTCAATCAAAAGCCATCACTGAGAAAGAAATGAGGACACACAATGTGTGGCCTATAGAGAGAATTTTTAATTGCCAGCAGGACCAATAACACACCCTGTTAACACGATCTGGCATCCAAACATGAATGGAGCCTGATGTCCTGTCTAAGTTCTTTTTATTGCCTTTGCTTCTTTGGAGGAACAGTATCTTACAATACTTGGTTCTGTAGAATTTGGGGGGATATGGGTGCAAAGAAAAGGAGAAGAAGAATAAATCCCTTCCAGATTTCCTTGGAGGATGCGGAAGGATCTCATGGATGCTTGAAAGACAGGGGCTTCACCTGTCTCCCTCCTCTTTTGCTCTCAAGCTCACTCTTCCTCTGCTTCTGGATGTCTGGCTACAGGTATTGCTTATTCAACAGAACAAGCCTTATCCATGGCTTGATACCTGCCCTTTCCTTGTTTGCTGGGACAGATGGTTTTAAAAGTCTGTTCAGAACTTTAGCTCTTGCCTTGGTCTTTTTTCCTTTTCAAATCAAGCATTTATAAATAAGATGTGCCTTCATCATGTAAAAATTGTGTTTGTTTGTGTTTTTTTTTTTTTTACTGATCCTGAGGCTTGAACTTGCCCTGGGTTCTGTCCCTTAGCCTCCTTTTGCTCAAGGCTAGCACCACTTGAGCCACAGCACCACTTCTAGCTTTTTTTTATAATTAACTGGAAATAAAAGTCTCATGGGCTTTTCTTCCCGGGCTGGATTTGAAGTATGATACTAATATCTCAGCCTCTTGAGTAGCTAGGATCACTGGCATGAGCCACCAGTGCCTGGCTCAAAATAGTTTCTTAATAGCACAGTAAATGATCATATTGTCATGAACAGCAGCACAGGACACAGAAGGCTGTTGGAACTCCAGTGGTTATAAAGCCAGAGGTAGGGTTTTCTTCCTTCATTGACAATAATGTTATTTGAGACACCTGGCTTGAAGCAAGTGTCTTAGTAAGTATCCTTTGAGTTTCCTCAAATGCAGAAGTTACTTGGGCCCTTTCTGGTCAGTTCCTGAGGAAGGATATCTTGGCAGTATTAGAAACATGAGAATCTATAGACCATCATATTGGAAAAAGTCAGAAGTCTAGACCACAAGGAGGCGCACGGATGAGAATAAGGAAGCCATCTTGGAAGAGGATCCTTCAATCCCAGCACCAAAGCTGACTCATGTGGATGAGAGTTAAAGAGTCCAGTTAACTCTGCCAAACTCCTGACCCATAGCAAAATAGTTGCTTTAAGCCACCATTTTTGAGGTTGCTTATAAGGCTGTAAAGATATCCAGAACTGCTGGGTACCAGTGATTCATAACTTGTAACCCTAGCTAGTCAGGAAACAGAGATCAGAGGGTTGAAGTTTGAAGCCAGTTCCAACAAGAAAGTCCATGAGACTCTTATCTTTAGCTCCCAAAAAAGCAGGAAGTAGAGCTGTAGTTTAACTGGCACAATATAAGCCTTAAGCAAAAAGAAAAAGAAAAGCTAAGCATTAGTACCCAGGCCCCAAGACCAGCGTAAACACACAAAAATAACCAAAACAACGAGTGATTAATAGTATAATACAATCAGCCAGAACTTAGTACACCAATCCAATGGACTCAATGTATCCACTGATTTTAATTTGTGCACATCTTGTCTTCATGGGTCTTAGTGGTGATACTGTAGATGCTGTTGACCTAATTTTTTATTTGCTCCTCTAACCTCCTTTTTCAGATGGCTTGTGACTAGCTTTAGGCTACCCAGAAACAGGTCATTGCTGTGATTCCTAAGAGAGTCTTTTGGAACTGACAGAGCCTTAAGGGACCATATCATTTATGAGAGACTAAAGGAGGTCAGGAGGCTTGGCTGTGGCCAGAGGAAAAGCCTGGCCTGCAATCCAAGATGACCATCACGGATACTGCTTTCAGCATAAATGGAGTGAGTGCTCAGAGGTAGTGTGGATAATTCAAAGTTTGTTTTTTTCTTAATATATCTGATCTCCCAACTCCTATTTGCAGCAAATGTGCTATTCTTATTGCTTTATCTTCTCTAATTTAAGGGACTTTGAAGACAGCACTGTAGGCAGATGTGGAATCAGGTAGAACATAGATTCTACCACTTACTAGCTTTGAGTTTAAGTTTCCCAGAGGTTGGAGGCATGGCTCAGTTGGTAGAGCTCTAACCAATAAGTGAAAGTTTCTGGTACTGAGTCCAAGTACTGGTCTTGAATCTAAAAGAGAAAGGATGAGAGAAAGAAAGAAAGAAAGAAAGAAAGAAAGAAAGAAAGAAAGAAAGAAAGAAAGAAAGAAAGAAAAAGAAAGAAAGAAAGAAAGGAAGAAAGAAAGAAGGAAAGAAAAAAGAAAGAAAGAAAGAAAGAAAAAAGAAAGGAAGGAAGGAAGAAAGGAAGGAAAGAAAAGAAAAGTTTTGTTAGCTGTAGAATGGGGAAACTTTCCTCCCTGGTACACACACACACACACACACACACACACACACTTCTGTATTGAATTTCACCGTGGTTGTGGTGTCAGTTGTACCTCTCAGTGATGCCATGTGGTAAGTTTTCCAGGATAATGATATTCACTGCTGTTGAGGGTTAGGGGTATGAAATGCATAATCACAAAACCTTTGTCCAGGAATAGGTCTTGTTCCAAGTTGTCCAGTACATTGGATAATTTACCATCCATCAGAGAGGTAAATTTTCACTTTTAGAAGGAGAGAAAAAAGTAAAGTGGTACAGCTAGTGTCTGGTCTCAGTTTATCCAACAAGTTAGTTATTAAAAAAACACCCACAGGGACAGACAGTCCTATTGGTTATGGAAAATACTTTCAGATGAGGCTCTGTGTTGGGAAGATAAATTTACAGTGGGGCATTTTCCTATGGAAAGGAAATACCTTTTCCCTGACAGAAATGCTTTCTTTCATCTTTTTCTCCTACTGCTCACTCTCTTCCTTCCCTTTCCTTCCTGCATCATCCTGACTTCACTTCTGAAATATGTAGGGAAAAGGAAAAAGCAAAAACATATATGAGTGAAATAATAGGGCCCACTGTGAAGCTGGCATGAATGGAGTCTCTCTGCTTCTCCTCAGAGCCCAGACAAGAGCTGTGCCTCCATCATACTCCCAGAATTCCTCTTGGCTCACTTTTTGCTTTCCTCCTTCATTTCTCCTTCCCTCAATCCTTCTCCCATCTGTGGGTTCAGATGAAAAACGTGCCCCTTTCCTCAGGCACTGAGGTCTGGCCTTTTCCTACACTGCCAACCAGGCCACTTGGTGTTGGATTCCTGTGTGAGCGCTGGCACACCTTTATCAGAGCTCTTGTGGGCGCCTCTGAAGCCGTGAGCCGTAACATTTGCCTTGTGTTCTATTGGCAATATTTAACGTCAAGGTTCTTTACGCTATTTTTAGATGATCCTCTTAAAATTCTAGCATTCATTGTCCTGAAATAATATTGCCTATTTAGGAGAGGAAATATGTTCTTGTAATATTTACCACTGGCCAGAGTTAAAAATAAAAAGTTCTGGAAATGACCAGTTAATGATTTGTGATGTTCATACTTAGTAACGATTTTTTAAGTGTATCTTAGGCTTAGAAAAAAAAATAGCATTGATTTATGGAGCTGGAGAGAGAGAATTGAGTGATACTGTGGTTGTTGTTCTTTAAAAAAAAAACAGATACTGTGCTTCTATGAAAGTAATCTTCACTTGACTAAAATAAGACTATATAAACACAGAGTGAAGCATGAATGGATAAGAAAGCAAACCTGAGCTGGACATCATCCATAGTGCATGTCAGGACTACTCATGCCCGTAACCGCTCAGGAAGCTGACCAAGGTTCAAAACCAGCCCCAGCAGAAAAGCCATCTCCAATTAACCAGTCAAACAAAACAAAGCAAAACAAAAGTGGAAGTTTGGCTTAAGAGGTAGAAGGTTAGCCTTGGTTAAAAATGTCAAATGAGAGCATGAGGCCTTGAGGTTAAGCCCCAGGACCAGAACGGACAAAAACAAACAAACAAACAACCAATCCTAAACAGTGTGACTCTTCCCTTAGATTGGGATGAACTACTCATATCATTGCTGAACAAAAGCTGACAATTTGACCTTAAGATACTATTTCTTTCAACTTTCATAAGCAACACAATAAAACACGAATTTCACATTCCATTGGTAGTTTTCTTCAGCTCTAGTGCTTTCTTTTCCTTTTGACAGTGCTAGGGTTTGAAGTCAGGGTCTGACTCTTGTTACATTGGTGCTCTACCACTGAGCCATGCACATAGCCTTTTTTGAGATAAGGTCTTGCTTTCTTCCCAGTTGCCTTCTCAGACAACAATCTGCCTAGTTTAGGTTTTCTGTCCTGGCTGAGATGGCAGGTGCACACCTTCAGGGCATGCTTCTTCCACTGAGGCAGGATCTCATAGACTTGTCAGCCTGTGGCCGGCCTAGAACCACAGTCTGAAGATCTCAGTATCCCACGAAGGAAGGATAGGAGGGCAGGATGAGCCACCAGCACCCAGCTTCTACCTTCCCCTTGACTTGAGGACTTGGCTTCATTACTCCCCTCTGTGGGTTATTTCTTCACCTGAAAACTAGAGAACACATTTAGTAATCTTTTTTCCAGGGCATTTTCAGTGAATGCATTTGAAGGCTGGCTATGATCATGTATTTTAGAGGCCTACATGGCTACCACGCTGTGTCCAATAGAAAAACTTCTTCTTTGAAGACGGTCATCTGTACCGTCTGCTTTGTCATCATCCCCAACCTCTTCCATCCTCAGGATTCATAAGTAAAACTTACTTGTAGAATTTATTGCATCTAACCTATAAATCCTGTTCAGCCATCCATCATGAATAGTTTTTTGTAATCACAAAAGATGATAGCAAATCTGATATATACTATATCACATAAATATAATCTATATATATTATATGAGTACCTTGGGCTAGTTGAGAATAACAATTCAAATATTACATGTCCAATAAGACTCATCATTAGAATAATAGTCAAATGTCACTGTGTTTTCTGGAAAGGAACTCTATTATCTAAATCCACTTGGTAAATCAGCCTCCCTTTTCTTCAGATTCTTTGGGAAAGATCTTCCCAGTATTCTGATGAATGTACACTAGTGACCTAGTTCCTTTCATTTGGAGACATCTTCTGGAAATTATTCTAAAGCCTGCTGTCTTTTGTCCCAAGTTTTCTGTCTGACTTTTTTTTTTGGGGTCCGGTCATGGGGCCTGAACTCTGGGCCTGGGCACTCTCCCTCAGCTCTTCAGCTCAAGGCTAGCGCTCTACCCCTTGAGCCACAGCACCACTTCCAGCTTTTTTCTTTTTTGCTTATGTGGTGCTGAGGAATCGAACCCAGGGCCTCAGGCATGCAAGGCAAGCGCTCTACCACTGAGCCACCTTCCCAGCTCCATTCTGGCTGACTTTTTAATAGGCATATCAATAGAAATGAATCTGGAATTTAAGCCCACTGGTCTTTAACTGGGAAGACAGACATTCTGAAGAGCTGTCTGATTTCAGCCAAAGCTAGTCTGAAATCATTCCAAAGATCAGCATCTGGCCTGTCACAAAAGGGGATACACTCTTGGAAGACCCATTTTGCATAGGGCCTCAGAATGACCCAACACTGAAATAGAAGCCATTTTCCACAGAAGCCTACCTTAAAACAGCAGTCAGGTGAAATCTTGGACACTAGCAGGTATAGCAGCTGCAACTAGCCGGCTCAAGACTCTGCTGACATAGTAGATTAGTCTGGAACAGATGGGCTTCCCTATGCTGCCTGAGGAGATTATGTATGTTAATTTGTTTTCTTCTAAGGATTTATAAAGCAGTACCCACTGCATGTCATGATCAAGATACCTATTCAACAGTGCAGAGAAATGCCAGGAACAATGTGAAGTTTATAGATCAGTATCAGCTTGAGCTGTAGGGACATGTTCTCAGCTTTGGAATGTAGACTCTGCTTTTTACTTCTTCCTCTTCCTATTCTCTAGTCTCTTCCTCTTTGTCTTCATTTTTTTTTTTAAATAGGGTTTACTAGGTAGCTCCAAATTCATTGCCCTACTGTCTTAGTCTTCCTAAGCACTTGGATTACAGGTGTGCATCACCACATGTTGCCTTCTGCTTCATCTTAATAATTGCTGACAACGATGTAGCAGATGCCCGAATCCTTGATAGGTTAGGAAGGGTCAATATAAAAGAAGTGTTGTTGGGTTGCAGCTTGTAACTTGTGTGGAATATTGTTTGTGTCTCTAAGCACAAGATTCTTTGTTACAGACTTTTCATCCAGACTTATGACTCATTTCTGTGCATGCATGCATGTGTACACACACACACACACACACACACACACACACACACACACACACACACACACACACTTTGGGGCTTGCTAAGTGATGATAAAGGGAACACTGATTCTTTCCTGTGAGGGCCTTTATTTTCCTCTTTATTTCTACTCTTGTTTTCCTCCGGTCCAGGGCTGGTATGCTTGAACATGTGTAGCCTTAAGTTTCTCTGGGAATATTAATACTAAATTTATGTGGTCCATTTATTTATTTTAGTGGTTCAGCTGTTGACATTGGGTTGGCAGAAGTTGTTTCCCCAAAGTCCTCTTTAAAGATCAGAGGACCAGAAACTCTTCTTTAGGATGCTCTCTGAAATCACACAGTATAGATGTGTGCAATTTAATATAGCCAAACTAGAAATCTGTTAAAGAAAATGTTGATGAGCAATGTGGTTGCTTGCAAAGACCGTGAAATCGGGAGTCAGACAGACTTGAAGCTGAGCCTTGTCTTGGCTATTACGTGCAATTTGATCTTGGGCAAGTTGCAGAAACCTCTTAGCGGCACAGATTTCTCATTGTTCAATGGGAATTACAAGTCTGCCTCCTTGGGCTAGATAATAGAAGCTTATCATTACTGTGGAAAGATCATTTTTATTATATTATTATTATTATTAATTACATTTCTCTATTGCTATGTGCATTTATTCTAATGTTCCCAGAGCCCTATCATCTAAATATCACTCACCAGTGTAATTACCTAAAAATGGCAGGGACATTATTGTTGTTCTACCTTGCATTTTGAAAGTAGTTTGTGGTCATAAGTAAGATAATACCATTTTGGTGAATATCATTTCCACTTAATATAGCTTTAGTTAGGTTAATATGAAACTTGATGGCATTTTGTTAACAGAATACAGTGTGACCTTTGCATATGATGCTGGCAAAATTGAAAGAAAATGTGAACTCTGCCTGCAAAACTGGATGTGATTCATTAGGTGATTTGATTTTGAAATGGTGAGAGAGGTTGACTAATATACCATAGTTTGTATTCTTTTCTTAGAGAGGGGTTAGAGTGATGGCTGATGATAGTTCAACTGCTGCATGTGATTTTAATAGTTAACTCTCTTTCTGAATGTCTAATATTTGATTATATTTATCACAATGTTTTATATTGCATATTGCTATATATAACATTATATAAATCATAATAAAATGCTATATGTTTAGTAATGTCAATAAATGTTAATCATATAGTATACTATAAATATCTTCTTTTTAAAAAATTATTATTATTAAAAAAATAAATTATTATTTACTTTCTGTTAATATAAAGATGTTGTACAGAGAGATAATACTTATATGAGTCAGGTAATGAGTGCATATCTTCTTATACATATTTGGAAGTATAGAAGTACACATGGCCAATGATTCATATTATTATATATGTATTGTTATATTAATAATATATTATATATTTAGAAGTACAGTATTTAATATGCATTATTTTATACATATTAGTATATTAGAAGATTCACATAACCTTCTAAATATTCATGCTTCATACACAGACATGTGGTTCCATCTGCAAGAATCACATTTAGGATCGACTATGTTAACTAAGATATAGAATACCAGCTGGGTGCCGGTGGCTCATGCCTGTAATCCTAGTTAATCAGGAGGCAGAGATCTGAGGGTCGTGGTTCAAAGCCAGCCCGGGCAGGAAAGTCTGTGAGACTCTTATCTTCAATAAACCACCAGAAAACCGGAAGTGGCACTGTGGCTCATGTAGTAGAGCGCAGGCTTTGAGCTGAATAGCTGAGGGACAGCACCCAGGCCCAGAGTTCAAGTCCAATGACCGACAAAAAAAAAGATATGGAATACCAAGCATATTCTGGATATTTATAACATTTTACATTAATCTAGCACTTTCTAGTTTAGAAATGCTTCCTTCAAACAACCCAGTAGAATGGTTCAGAAGATACTGCTATTCCTCTTCCATCCTCTTGAAGATAAGGCCACTCTAGGAATCCCATGAATGAAATGACATCTAGAAATGGCAAAACCACCGTTGATAATAGCTCTTCAGATGAAACCACTGGGCTAATCAATATTTTCCCACTATGCAGTACTGCCTCCCTGACAAGTTGATTAATTGGCAATCTCTGGGAAAGGCTGCTTTACAGAGTGAAGAAATAGACTCGCTTCATTTCCTTGCTCTTGCTCATGGGGTGCTCTGAATGTAGTCGATATCTGCTGACCGCTGGTATCTGAGGTGAGATAGCTTTTGTAAGAAAATGAACACAGAAAATCAATATAGTGTGATTGAAGCAGTGTAGGGAGAGTAGTGATGTTTAGCTCATTACATACTTTGCCATCAGAAGTGGGGATGCTTCAAAGATTGAAAGGTATTGCTACTTATAATTACACTGAGACGGCAGGTGTAAATTGGTTCTGTCTCAGGAAAAGTAGGTTTGTGGTCTTCCCATATACGGTGTACAGAGAAGCAAAGAGGAATGCAGAAATGAATATGCATTGCGAAGACAAAATCAAACCCCTGTAAAATTATTGATAGAATCCCTCTCCTCAATTAGACTGAGTCCTTGCTAAGTACAAGCACCCTCTGCTTGTACTCTGACACTTAGTAGGTGCTCAATAAATAAACGAATGAATTGACTAATACTTGGGTGCTATTTTGAATTTTTTCTTAAACATCTCAAAAACAGTAGGTTCAAAACAAAGCTCGTAATACCTGCTGAGCCTCCTTCATCATTCCAATGTCCTAGTCATATGATAGTAACTATCTATTTGTTACCAGGAGCCAGAGAGTCAGCCATGGTCCTCCTCTTCCTATCATTCTCCAACCCAACTTGGCCTTCCTACATCCCTAAAAATCTGTCCACTTTGCTCCATTTTTGCTGCGACCGTTGTATTCTATATAGGTTTATGAACTGCCCCACTCTGCCTGGGACTGGGGAGTTAGCCAGAACTTCCAGTGCTAAAAATCAGATCATTTTTTAGGCAATGAAATTGGGGCAGTTGATCACTCTCATTCTAAGTCACATCATTTCTTGCCTTGCCTAATTTGATAGCATCTCCTCAGCCAGGTGGTTTCTGTTTCATTTTGTTTTGTTTTGTTTTCCAGTCCTGAAGCTTGAACTCAAGGGCCAGGCTCTGTCCCTGAGCTCTTGTGCTCAAAGATAGTACTCTATCACTTGAGCCACAGCTCCAGCTCTGGCTTTTTGTGGTTAATTGGAAATAAGAGTCTCTTAGACTTTTCCTGCCTGGGCTGGCTTCAAACTGTGATCCTCAGATCTCAGCCCTGAGTAGCTAGCCCTCAGCCCATTGATGCCTGGCTTTTCCCAGCCAGTTTTGTGCTCTAAAATTCACACTGCCAGAAAAATCTTTGCAAACAAGAACCAAATTATGCCATTGGTGGAAATCCATCAGTGACTGATTGGACAAGTCTTTAACATGCTGCCATGTTGCTCTGTCTCCAACTCACTTTCAATCTTATCCCCACGTTCTCTACAAGGGACTCAGACACAGTAGGCCTTCATACATGAGGTTGTCCCATGTAGCCTGCACTGAGATTCTATTCTATTTTATGGTGCCAGAGATCAAACTTAGTGCCTGATGCATGCTAGTCGAGCACTACAACACTGAGCTACTACAGCACTATATCCACAGATCTTTAGTCTTTAAAACCCAGTCCAAGCCAACACTATGGTATGATTAAATTTCTACCCTTTTGCTACCATTGACACCTAACTGTGGGGTTAAACTTTACCAAGAGTTTGAGGACACACACCAGGTCTAAATGATATTGCCCATTATCGCTGAATCCAAGTTTCCTCTTGCCGAAACGATGAGGGCAGAATGAGAGCGGTTGTGCTCATCTTCCAAGCGGGAAAGTTCAATAAAATCACTGCTTGCAAGTGTTCAGAGATGGGTTGGTGGGTGAATATAAATAAATAGTGTTGAGATGGTGACTGGACATGCTGCAGATCATCCCTCCCCAGCTGATTGCTTTGCAAGCCTGTCTGTGACTAAGAATTCTGCAAGTAAATCAGCACACAGGAAAATAACCCACTACTCTCGTCTGTAAGGTGACACAGGGTGGAAAGCATTAACAAAGAGAGGAAGGAAGGTGTTTCTTGAGGCCCTGGTGATGGATAGCTCACATAAATTACCAGCCCAGCTGGGCTTCTGAGCCACTCGATTGATACCCGGGAAGCAGACTGCTTTGTTTTGCTTTCCTTTCCTTTCCCTTGTTTGCTTGCTT
>NW_012267240.1:15948520-15964262 GCF_000151885.1 Dipodomys ordii
CCCTCTCCCCTCTCCTCTCTTCTCCTCTCTCTCTCTCTCTCTCTCTCTCTCTCACTGGCTTTACTTTTAAAAAATGATGACATTGAACACTGGTAATTAAAAATAAAACAGGCTGGCATGCACACATATACCACACATATATCATACACACACATACAATCACACGACACACAAACATACATGCACACACTACCAATGGTATAAATAATCAAAATGGGAGAAAGATGATCGTTGGCTGTTTTTCCAGAAAGATGATTGATTGAAATGAGTTTGGATCATTGGGGAAAAGTTGGGCTAAAGAAAATGACTCAAATGATTGCAATAGATCTTAAAAATTCAAATAATGTCCCAAGCCTTGGCCTTAAGCCCAGCTTGAAGACCACCCAGTGGCTCAGAACATTATGCTGGCCAGACACTCCATTTTATTTTTCAGATCCCTCAACAGGTTTCCTTTCTCCATGAGTATATGAGAGTGACATGAGTTGGAGAAAGTGAGGAAAAGCAGAGCACATGGTAAGAGTTACCAATGACTGACATAACTCGGCCCATCCTTTATCCTTTGTGTAGGATTTAAGACTTGGCCACTAGAGTGTATTTCATTATTTTTGTGTCTGTTTAGAGCTTTCTTATTTACTTCAGACTTCCCCAAACTCCTCCCCACTCTTTTTTTTTTAACAGCTTCTTACTTAAAATATGGGAAGAGAGGTGAGCTATTAACGCACAGAAATTTACCTAGCTACTTGGGAGGCTGAAATGTAAGGGTTGTGGGTTCAAGCTAGCCCAGGTAGACACATCTGTAAGACTCTATCTCCAGTCAAACATCAAAAAACTGGAAATGAAAGTGTGGCTCAAGTGGTAGAACTCTGGGCATAAATGTAAAAAGCCAAGTGAGAGCACAAGACTGAGTTCAAGCCACAGTACTGGCACACACACACACACACACACACACACACACACACACACACTCCAGTGCATGAACTGCCTTTTGAGAAAACACCTCAATTTTATTCTCTATCTGCTTTCTCTTCTCTCCTTCCCTCACTTCCTCATCTTCTTCCCATTCCATCCCTCTCCTCCCTTCCTGTGGAGAGAAAGATTTGCTTCTCCATGTCTTCTTTGTTTTTTTAATGAGATGCTCGATCCGTGTCTAATTGCAAGTAGAGATTCTGGTTTGTAGAAAACACAGCCAAACAACACACTGTCTCAAGGAGCCTGGATTTGTGGAGAGATAGGATGAGAGACCCTGAGATCCTCATCTCCTCTGCAGGCATGTGGGTTTATAAACATATAACTTCCACCCAAAGGCATCTGGCCTTCAGGTGCTGTTTCTCTTCCCCCACAGGGTTGAGTTTATTTCCATGGAAATCTAAATCATATGTTTCTGTTTTATTTACACCAAATTCAAAGCAGTGCTGTTTCCTTGCAGCTTTTTGAAGTTATGAGATCCTTATGGATTAATGCAGCAAATGTTTATTTTTGAGTGTTCAGTTTCCAATGAGCTTTAAAAATAAATGTTCCTGTTTCAGTTTCTCAGTGACCATGGAAGAAAAGAACCTGGAGTCTGGTATAGAAAAATCATGTGTTTGGGGCCTGGAAACGTCTCCACTCTTAGGGTGGGAATGGGCTTCTGCCCTCTCCCCCTTCTTCCTTCTTCCTGTCTTCACCATCACCATCTGGGCTCATAGAAAGAAACTGTGAGAAAACACATTAGATGATTAGTATGGCTGACGATCCATAGTAGAGCTGGAATTTGGGGTCATGCTAGTGGTAATCCATTTGGATATATGGGAAATCTGTAAAGCCTGGGTTACCAGCTCTCTATTAGCCCTATGAGACTAAGGATTACATCTTACTTTTGTTTTAATATCCCCAAAATGGTGCCTGGCATGTGCTAGGTACATCAATGTATAGATAGGTGGCTGCTCCATAGACACAAACACATAGGGCTGTAAAATATATTCATGAATGTGCTCATAAATATAAATGTAGGAACCTTAGAACCCCAGATGAATAAGACTCTGAAAAGCAGAGGTTCTAAAATGAATGGGGGGCTGGGGGTGCGCTGGGAAGGTGGCTCAGGGGTAGAGCGCTTGCCTTGCATGTATGAGGCCCTTAGTTCGATTCCTCAGCACCACATAGCAGAAAAAGCCAGAATTGGTGCTGTGGCTCAAGTGGTAGAAAGCTAGCCTTGAGCTGAAGAGCTGAGGGATAGAGTTCAGGCCCCACGACAGACAAAAAAAATAAATAAAAATAAAAATAAATGAATCAGGGCTAGGAATGTGGCCTAGTGGTAGAGTATTGCCTAGTATGCATGAAACCCTGGGTTCAATTCCTCAGTACCACAAAAACAGAAAAAAAGCCAGAAGTAGTGTTGTGGCTCAAGTGGTAGAGTGTTAGCCTTAAGCAAATGAAGCTCAGGGACAGTGCATAGGCCCTGAGTTCAAGCTCCAGGACTGACAAAAAAATAAAAAAAAAAATAAACTGGGCTCCGGTGGCTCACACCTGTAATCCTAGCTACTCAGGAGGCTGAGATCTGAGGATCACTGTACAAAGCCAGCCCGGGCAAGAAACTCCATGAGACTCTTATCTCCAATAAACTAGTAGAAAACTAGAGGTAGTGCTGTGGCTCAAGCGGTAGAACACTTGCCTTGAGCTGAAGAGTGCAGGACAGCGCCCAAGCCCAGAGTTCAAGACCCATGACTGACAAAAGAAAGAAAGGAAGAAAGAAAGAAAGAGAGAGAGAGAGAGAAAGAGAGAAAGAAAAAAAGAAAGAAAGAAAGAAAGAAAATGAATCAAGGCACTTCTTGTTTGTTTCATTTTTTACCACTGAAAAAGACTCCCCTGTATGATCTTAGTATAAAACAACTCTAATGATATAAATACTTAAGGTATGTCAACATAAGAAAAGTTGAATTAGGCTAATGATAGATGCTGAAACAAATGGACACTGAACTTGCAGAAGGCTAACCTACCAGAAACTTATTTCTCACCCACACAACTTCCAGAAGGTAACGACATCAACAGAAGTTTCGACAGACTCAAAGTGGGTCATATTTAGGCTGAGAATGGCAAGCTTTTGTTGAAGTGTAAAAGGCTTGGACTAGCCCACAGGAAGTCTTGTCTGTAGGGCAGGGGAGGCTTACTGAATTACATTGGAATGGACCTCTAGGGCAGGGTTTACTTGCCTGGGTAGGTAAGTTAAGGATCTGTTGATCTGTGGGAACTACTGTTGACTAATTTTAGGTGAGAAGAAGGCCTGTCATTAATCCTTAGGTGATTGGACTACCAAGAAATAAAAAAATCTTGTGACATTGCATGACCATGATGGGCTATGAGGATGGTTGAAAAACGTTAACAGAATTCTCTCTCAGCGATCTTAT
The DNA here is from genome assembly GCF_000151885.1 of Dipodomys ordii. Lineage (NCBI taxonomy): Eukaryota > Metazoa > Chordata > Mammalia > Rodentia > Heteromyidae > Dipodomys > Dipodomys ordii. The sequence goes on from NW_012267240.1 coordinate 15,951,901, forward strand.
GATCCCATCTATCTCTTTTCCATTTCCCACCTGTGCTTGGGTACTACCACCTATCACCCGACAGAAGCAATTTAAGGAGAGGAAGAATTTTAACGCATAAATAACTTTAACACATTAGTGTGTAGGGGCTAATTCATATTTAAACCATAACAGACAACAGTATTTCCCACATTGATTTGTACATTCAAGACAATTTCTATCAAAATCCGAGCCTTACTGGGTGGGGTGGCTCATGCCTGTAATCACAAATCCTTAAGAGGTAGTTCAAGACTAACCTAGAGGGAACAAGTTTGTGAGACAATCTCAACCAATAAAGAGTTGTGTGTATTGGCATAGGCTTTTCACTCTAGCCATGTGGAAGTATAAATAGAAAGATCACAGTTCAGGTTCCCAACTATGGCAGGAAGAGTAAAATAGGAAGATTGAAATTCACGCTGGCTCAGGCAGAAAGCTATACTTGATTTTAGAAATAACCAGAGCAAAAATGACTAGAGGTATGGCTTAGATGGCGAAGAACCCCTGCTTAACAAAATGAAGTGCTGACTTTAAACTCTAGTACCACCCAAAAATCTCAAGGGCTGGGAAGGTGGCTCAGTAGTAGAGTAATTGCCTTGCATGCTTGAGACCTTGAGTTTGATACCTCAGCACCACATAAGCAGAAAAAGCCAAAAGCGGTGCTGTGGCTCAAGTTGTAGAGCGCTTGCCTTGCATGCATGAGGCCGTGGGTTCGATTCCTCAGCACCACATAAGCAAAAAGAAAAAAGCCGGAAGTGGTGCTGTGGCTCAAGTGGTAGAGCGCTAGCCTCAAGCTGAAGAGCTGAGGGACAGCGCCCAGGCCCATTGTTCAGGCTCCATGACCGGGAAAAAAAAAAAAAAAACCTCAAGAAGAGATCTATATGAATATTTGTAGTAGCATTATTCAAAATAGTCAAAAGTAGTACAGATGACTGGATAAATAGTATATGATATGTCCATAAGTGGAAAATTATTTGGCAATGAAAAATAATACAGTACTGATATAGGTTACCTCGTCTTAACTCATGTGGTTATGACTCTGCTGCAAGTGTAGAGTTTAAGATATATTTTATTTTCCTGGATTTTGCTGAAGAATTTCCATAAAATACCCTAAAAAGCAAAATATGACTTTTTATTAGCTCTCCATTTCCTCTAAGCCAATCAAAGCCATATTCCAGACATTTCTGTGCTTGTAAACAGATTCCTGGTCATCACTAAGAAAGACCAGAACTGTGTATTCCAGTGGTCGAGCCATCTGTTTGAGAGACTGCTCAGAGGAGTTTTGCTGAGTTCTGGTTTGTGTCTTACCAGGCTTGTAGAGCAAACCATATTCTTTATTTTACTCACAAGCTTCTTAATATTAATGCCAATAACTTTGATTTGCTGGCACCTACCTTATACATGCCACTTTAAATCTCAAAAGAATACTGCCTAATGGCTTTAAATCAGGCCAGTTTTAAAGGTGAGGAAATTGAAGAGGGATTAAAGGATTAGTGTGAGGAGGAGTTAAGATTCAAACTAATCATTATCTGATATCAGATTTCCCTCCTTCCCCCCCTTTTTTTTTGATCATTGGGCTTCAATTCAGAACTTGGGCACTTGTCCCTTTTTGCACAAGGTTAATATGCTACCACTTTGAGTCACAGCTCCATTTCTGGTTTAATTTGAGATTATATTTTTGTTTATCTGGAAAATCTTTTATTGGAAATCTTTTAAAAATATTTTATTGGAGGGTTGGGAAGGTGGCTTAGTGGTAAAGCGCTTGCCTTGCATGCCTGAGGCCCTGGGTTCCATTCCTCAGCACCACATAAGCAAAAAAAAGAAAGTGGCGCTGTGGCTCAAGTGGTAGAGCACTAGCCTTGAGCTGAAGAGCTGAGGGACAGCGGCCAGGCCCAGAGTTTAGGCCCCACGACTGGACCCCAAAAAAATTTTATTGGAAAGGTTACTTAGGTAAGGTAATGAGTGCATTTCTTTTTAAACACTGTTACCCCTCCCTGATTTTCTCCGCTTTACCCCTCCCTACTCCCCCAAGTTGTTTAGTTAATTTCCAACATAGTGTCAAGTGAATATCATTGTTGCATTAGTTCATCCTTTATCCTGCTGTTTCTGTGATTCCCTTTTCCTTCCATGGATTGGTACACTTATATACAAGACAAAGGGTACAGAAAATTAAAACAGAAAAAAATAAGAAATAACTGCCTAGAGAACATAATACGCACTTGTTTCCAATTCTTGGAGTTCATGTTGATATGCTTTATTATATATGGTCCTATGCACTTAGCAATTGGGCTATTGAGATCCCCTGTTAAGAATATCATAGACACATTCTACTTATTACAAATAATCTAGTTATTACAAATAAGGGAAACCATGCAACCTAGTTTTCTTTGGGCCTGGCTTGCTTTACTTAATATAGAACTGAAGACCCAGAAGACAACCTGCAGACTTATGGCCACCTAGTCTTTGATAAGGGAGCCCCCAAAAACAGGATGGAAGAAAGACAGCCTCTTTAACAAATGGTGCTGGCAGAATTGACTAAAGACGTGTAGAAAACTGAAGGTCGATCCTATATACATACCATCCTGCACCAGACTAAATTCCAAATGGATCAAAGACTTTAAGGTAAAAGCAGATACCCTAAAAATATTACAGGAATGAATAGGGCAAACACTAGGGCTCCTTGGCACAGGTCGAAACTTTCTTAATGAAGACCCAGAAACAACAAGCCAAGGAAAGATTCAATAAATGGGATTGCATTAAACTGCAGAGTTTCTGCATGGCAAAGGACATAGCTAGAAGGATAAATAGAAAGTCCACAGACTAGGAGAAGATCTTCACTAGCCATACAATAGACCAGGGCTTCATATCTAAAATATACTTAGAGCTCAAAAAATTAAATCTCCCAAAGACAAATCCACAAAGAAACAACCACCCCATTAACAAGTGGGATAAAGACTTAAAGAGAGACTTCTCTGAAGAGGATATAAGAATGGCCAATAGATACATGAAGAAATGTTCAACTTCTCTGGCCATAAAAGAAACACATATCAAAACAACATTGAGATTCTACCTCACCCCAGTTAGAATGGCCATTATCAAGAAAAATCTAACTACAACAATGCTGGTGGGATGTGGCCAAAAGGTGACGCTACTACACTGTTGGTAGGAATGTGAACTTGTTTAGCCACGCTAGAAAGCAGTATGGAGGTTCCAGACTAAACATAGAGCTTCCCTATCACCCAGCAATCCCACTCCTGGGCATTTACCCAAATGACTACAAATAAGGCCATACTAAAGCTACCAATACAACCATGTTCATTGAACCATTATTTACCATAACTGAGATTTGGAACCAACCCAGATGCCTCTCAGTAGTTGAATGGCTCAAGAAGATGTGGTGTATATACACAATGGATTTCTATGTTTCCATCAAAAAAGAATGACATTGCCCCATTTATAAGGAAATGGAAAGATTTAAGTGTTAGAGATAAGAGTCTCGTGGTTTTTCCTGCCTAGGCTGGCTTCAAACTCAGATCTTCAGATCTTAGCCTCTTGAGTAGCCAGGATTACAGGTGTGAGTCACCAGCATCCGGCTTCAGATTCTTCTTTTCTGCCTCCACAAACCACTCCCTAGTGTCACCATCAGCCTGAAGTGGTTACATCTTTGTGACCTCTTTTCCTTGAGCCAGACTGAGGGACTCATATCTAAGAAGCAGACCCTGGAGGAAGATTCAGTATGCTACTTCTGAAAAGCCATTGACTCTTTAAGCTCTTGGATCACATGTTATGGGGGAGGCCATCTGCTATGTGGTGGAGGGGGGGGCCATGTGGTAAGGAGCTAGGCCTCCTGCCAAGTCAGTGAGTGAGACATGTCTGAAGGTAATTCTGTAGCCTAGTGGAGCTTCCGGATGACTGTAATCCTTGCTACTGTCTTGACAGCCTCAGAACAGGTCTCAAGCTAGAGCCATCCAGCTAAACACTAAATTACTCACAAAATAGTAAGCATTTACTGTTCTTTTAAGCCACTGTATCAGCCAAGGTACTCCAGATAAACACAGGTTTAGAATACATGTGTATACGCGTGTGTGCATTTATATAATATATGTGCATGTGTGTATATATAATAGAATGTAGATATTCATTATGCATACATTTTTTCTTTTTTTCCATTATTTATTTATTTATTGTTAGTATATTTTTATTGTAAAGATACTGTACAGAGGGGTTACAGTTACATGAGTAAGGTAATGAGTACATTTCCTATTGAACATTGTTACCTCCTCCTTTGTTTTTCCCCTACCAGCCCTTCACTCCCCACCTCCCCAACTCTTCCCTCCCCACCTCAAAGTTGTAAAATTCATTTTCAACATAGTGTCTTGTACATCTCATTGTTACAATGGATCAACCTGTATCCTTATTTCAGCATTTTGTTATTTCCCTTCCCCTCTCCAAATTAGAAAGATGTATATACAAGATTCAGGGCACCGGAATCAAATACAGTGAAAACAGGTTATACCATGGGGGAAGAACATACAAAAGAAAAAAAATCACATAGTACATTATTTAGAGAATGCTTTATTAGATTATGTAATCAAACCTGCTTAATAAGACCTTACATATTTAATACAGTGTGTTTATACATTTTTATAGGCTCATCTGGCCTTGGTTTAAGGATACACACATATACACATACACATAGAAATATATATATATATATATATATATATATATGATATGGTCTTGTTTTAAGACTTTCTTTGTCCTTTAAAATGTTGCTGCTTTGTTTTATACTGATGCAAACAATAAAAACAACAAAAAACAAAAAACAAAAATCCCTGCAACTCCTGGGTCAGGTCTAGAAGAAGTCTGCTTCTTAGATATGAATCCCTCAGTCTAGCTCAAGGAAAAGAGGTCACAAAGATGTAATCACTTCAGGCTGATGGTGACACTAGGGAGTGGTTTGTGGAGGCAGAAAAAAAGAATCTGAAGCCGGATGCTGGTGACTCACACCTGTAATCCTAGCTACTCAAGAGGCTGAGATCTGAGGATCTGAGTTTGAAGCCAACCTAGGCAGGAAAAGCCATGAGACTCTTATAGTCTAGAAGAATGAATTCATGGACACAGAGGGCGAAGTAAAATGGCAAAGATTTCTTGGAGGAAAATATAAACAAGCCTCTGCTAGACTGTAGGGTTCCAAGAGAGGACACTGCCTGGGCTGCATTGTGCAAGAGTTAAAAAGTTATCTCTAGGAGAGAGTTACATGATTCCCAAGATCATTGGACAATCTGAGGACCATTTTAGTCCCCAGATCCAATCAGGCTCCATGCAACCTACATGAGCTTTCCCTGAATCCTTTAGCTCCCTGACTGGATGCCTATTATATACACCGTCTCTCCCTCCCTCCTTCCCTCCCTCCCTCTCTTTCCCTCCCTCCCTCCCTCTCCCTCTCTCCCTCTCTCTCTCTCTTCTGGAGTGCAATCAGCCCATGTTCATGTGCAAGTCTTTCAGGGGCAATGGGTCATGATGTGATGCCTGGAGCCCTGCGTATGTGACTGCTCGTGGCCATGATGATGTGATGTCCAGAGGCTCGCACGCAGGACAGCTCAAGGCCATGATGAGAGAGAGAGAGATACAGCACATTTATGAGAGGAGACCTTGGTCTTGATTGCCTAGCCAGGCTTTTTTCTGCCCTCAATACATTTCCCCAAACTCTTTGGGCTGTCTCATGCCTTTGATTCCTTTCTTCCTTTTCCTCCCTCCTAAAGGTCCCTTCAAATATCTGAGGACCTCACTTGTTCTTTCATGTTTAGGGGACAGGCACTCACTCGTCAAGGGCTTGGGCGTGCCAATGAGGGACCCGAGGGCAGGGCCTGAGGACACACAAGGGCTTCCTGCTGTAAAGCCCCATCATCCATCATTGCTGCTCTTTTCTCTGGCTGAGTTCTGGGAAAGCTTCCTCCACCCCCCTGCCTTGAGGCTAAGGGAACCTGCGAACTAAGGTTCTAAAGCAAATGTAACATCACTCAGCCACCAAAACAATGGAGCTTACTTCCTACCTTTGTTCTCATTTGACTTCTTCAGCCTCCTATTTTAGGAAGAAAAGGAAAACTCTCCCTGGCTTCTCCAGGTGAAATAAGTCCCTTTCACCTGGGTCTATGTGGACACGTGTTCCGATTTTCAGGCCCCCTCTCCTCCCTCAGCTCCTCCCTGAGGTTCAGTCTGGATGTCTAGATAGGGCCGTGGTACAGTGAAGGCTCTGGGTTCCATGTGTTACCATCTGATCCCCTTTTGTCCTTGATGAAGAGAGACAGGCTGGATGTGACGTGGCTTCTGGTCTGTTGAGATGTGACAGTCTCTTTCAGAGTTCCAATCACTTGCGTCTTATTTTGAAGTTGCACCACCCTGTTGCTTCTGTGTCTTGGGTCCAGACTTCCATCAATCCACAAATCCCTTCTACCCATTGAAGCAGAGAGATTTGTAAAGCAACTGAGCTACCAGAGACTATGAGGATTTGAGAGAAAAACCTCAGGGTCCCCTCACCCAGCCCTCTTCGAACAAAACGTTCCTCCAGCCCCAGGAGTACCTAAGATAGAAAATTCTGATGTTCCCTTTTACTTTAACTCATTTAACATGCTCTGTTAGAGAATTTGTACAGAACAAGAAAAGCAGGAATAGCTAGCAGCGATTTCTCCCCCTCTTCCGATATCTCCTCTCTTTTCCACTCCTCCAGAAACAGCAAGAGAGCTGTATTTCTTCCTGCTCGAAGACTGTCCCCTTGTGTCACAAATCTCCCATGTCAAGAGCATTTGTCCTCCCCTCATTTTGGGACCAGAATGGTAAATAGTTACAAGGGATTTTTTCACCTGTTAAAATGTTTTCAAAATGCTTTGTGTGTGTAACGTTATCCATGCTATTAAATATCCTTACAGATAAGCTTTGCTGATATTTGTAGAACTGCTGAGTGGAGGGAAAGAAAAATCAAAAGCACTGGATGCTTATTGTTACTTGTTGAGAGGGGTAATGACATAATAAACCGTTATTCTCTTTTACACCAATGTAGTCTGTTTAATCTGATTAACCAGAAGAGGATCAGAGTGAGATTCTAGACCTGCACCAAAGAGCAAATCAAGGCAGGCAGTTGTGCCCCATAGTGGGAGGAAATAAGGGAGTAGTCACCAAGCACCTGGCTGTAGCAGATATCTGGAACATAGGAAGGAAAGTTCTAAAAGAGGAGAAGAAGCCCTAAGGTGACAAGTGGCCATACTTTTAGTTTCCATCATCATTAAGGAAATCACTAGAAGCTCGAGGTCAAAGTAAATTGGAATTTTGGGCTCATGATCTAAACCAAAATCTTTCTGACTAAGCACTTCTAGGAAAAGAGAATCTATGAAACACACACACACACACACACACACACACACACACACACACACACACACACACACACACTTTTCTCTGAATCTCTGACCATTTCGTACCTTAAACTTCCTCCTAATAATGCTTGTATAATGCATCCAGCCTTACTTAGACCTGCTGTACCATTCATTGGTCTTGGCTTGCAATCATTTCCACTTCTGCTACTTCCTAAGGCATCCCTAAGCCTACGAGCCTTTCTTAAGTGGCTCTGACCAGTGAGGGTTGAACATTGTGTCTTAACTTGCTAACTTGGATAATGTCTTGTTTGGTAAGAATTTGTGAATTTTGTCTTTTCCCACAGGAAAGGCCACATGTACCACTAAAACTTAACTGAAAAAAATATCTGAGATAGGGACCCAGGCAAGAGTATTTTTAAACATTCCCTAATGTTTATTTGTGAAGTTTTATAACAAGTAATTGTATAGTTACAGAACATTTGAATGAGAAGTACATAGAGCCCCCATAATGAGTGTGAGCCCACATGGATACATTATGATTAACAAATGATGGTAGTTTTGATATTTTATGAAGGCATAGATCTACCATTATAGTACCATATAGAATAATTTCACTGTCCTAAACATCTCCAGCCCATCAATTTTTATCCGTCTCCCTTCAAGCCCTTTAAAAAACTTCTCTCTTTTCACTGTCTTCATAAATGTACTTTTCCTGAAATTTCACATACAATCATGCAATACACAATGACATGTCAGTCAACAACAGACCACATACACAGCAGTGGTCTCACAAGATTATATGTAACAGGGCTGAAACATTCCTGTTGCCTGGCAACATAAGCCACTGTGATGTCATAGGGAGATGCATTGCTCATTTGCATGTAGTGTAGACCAGCAGACTGCTGCCAGTTGTAGAAATATCTAGCACACACTACTACATGCAGTATATAGAATATCATCATCATAATTGCTATTGGTTTATGTATTTACTATATATTTTTATTGGTGTATCTTAGTTATATGAAAGGGTTTTACTGTGGTATTTCACATGTGTTGGTATTGTACTTTGCACAGATTAATGCCCTTTATAGCTCTCTCTTTCCCTGTTTCCCTTTCTGGCTATTTTTCAACAGCTTTCAGTGGTGTGAATTTGTGTTTTTATTTAATGCCATCTTCATACATAGTCACAACATATTTTGATATTGTTTACCCATCATTCTTTTTTCCTTTTTCTCCTTCCTCTCATTTGCCTCAAGTGATCCCACAATTACAATTCATTTATGGATAGATATGTATGTATGTATACAGATACTTTTAGGTTTAGATTCTATATATGGAACACATCACCTTTTATTTCTGAATCTGGTTTATTTCATTTAACATTACAATCTCCAGTTCCATCCACTTTCCTGTAAATGACATAATTTTATTCTTCTTTATGGCTGAATAACACTCCATTGTGCATGTATACCACATGTTCTTTATCCATTCATCAGTGCAAATGCTGAGTCTACAGCTTGGTTATTGTGAATAGTGCTGCAATAAACATGGGTGTACAAATGTTTCTATTGTGTCCTTCCAAGAGTGGTATCATTGGATTATATGGTAGTTCTAATTTTAGTTGTTTTGTTAAAAGAGCCTCTGTACTAATTTCCATAATGACTACACTGATTTACATGTTCATTAACTGTATAAGGGTTCTTTTCTTCTCATACCTTATTTTTGAATGATTGTTTTAGAGTATATTCCTTCTACTTAAAGAAAGTTGACTATAAACTTTGACTTGTACTAGTCACTCTGGCAGCAGTTGTGTGCATCACATGTCTACCACTCACTTGATTGCTTCATGTTCTCTTGTGCTTGACTTGCTCTAGTGTAATTTTGGTTTTTATGGCCCCCAAGTATACAATATCAACTGCGTGTGTTCTCAGAAAGAAGTAGCATTGAGTGATTGACATGAAAATGAAATTAAGATAGAGTAAAAACTATAATATGGAAAATCAGTGACTGGTTTCTCTACTGGTTTCAGTCAGCCATGTCCCATTCCACTACAATCATCAAGAACAAGAAGAATCTGGTGGAAGCTGTTAAAGGGCCTGTTTCATTAAATGCAACAAGACTGGCAAAAATTCTAGAATGTTCTATGAGAAGATAGTTCTAAATCACCCAACTGAAGACCAGAGACTCTGGAGATTACGTGTACCATGATGATCACAGTCAAAGCAAAAGTTTGTCTAGGACGTTGAAATACAAAGCAAGATCGACTGTGGTGTTGCATTTCCTGCTAGCTCTGGGTGGTTGAAGTTGTTCAAGGATCATTATTCATTACAGGATGTGAGAGTGAGTCTGTGGGTTCTGACATAAAGGCAGTTGAAGAGCTTCTAGAAGCTCTAGACACGCTATTGTGGAGGGAAATCTTCAGGAAAAGGATGAAACCTCCTTATTCTATAAATAAAAGCCTGAGAAAGGTAAATTTACATAAAATTATTTACTGTTGATGAGGCAAATGCCTTGTCAACAATAAATTAACTTTCCCAATTTGTCAATGCTATCCATGTAAATTCACAAAAATATTTTTTATTTATTTATTTATTTTTTGTCGGTCGTGGGGCTTGAACTCTGGGCCTGGGCGCTGTCCTTAAGCTCTTCAGCTCAAGGCGAGCGCTCTACCACTTGAGCTACAGCGCCACTTCCGGTTTTCTGGTGGTTTATTGGAGATAGGAGTCTCACGGTCTCTTCTGCCCGGGCTGGCTTTGAACTGCGATCCTCAGATCTCAGCCTCCTGAGTAGCTAGGATTACAGGCATGAGCCACCAGCGCCCGGCTCACAAAAATATTTTTATTCCTTCAATAAGAGAGAGGAGAGAAGAGAGAAGAAGGAGGAAGAGGAGGGAGGGAGGAGGGGAAAGAGAGAAAGAGAATATATATATATATATATATATATATATATATATATATATATATATATATATACACATAAAGAGAAGCCAGGGACATAGTTTACCCTACAATGGATGCTCCCAAATGACCTACTTTCTCCAAATAGGCCCCACCCGCTCTGGTATCCAGCCTCTCCCAATAATGCCATCTAATTATGAATCCATCAGTGAGTGTATTAATCTACTGATTAGGTGAGAACCTTTATGACATAATCAACTTTCAATGATTGTCTCTACTAGGTGTGTGTGTTGGGCAGGGGTCAAGCCTTTAACAATTAGACCTTTAGGGTCAGATAAGTTGATGTTAGGGGAATGAACCCCAAGATAAGTATTCAAATGTTTTTTTTCTTTCATGCAATTGTTCCTAACATATTTATAAGATGATTTCTTTGTTGCTTTGTATGTCCCTCCCCCCACAGTGTAACCCCTGCTTTCACTGTATTTGATGTTGGTATAATTTGTGGAGGGGAAGGGCAAAAACAAATCGTTTAACTAGGGATACAGGTGGACCCATTGCAACAATGAGATGTACAAGTTGTTATGTCAAAAAACGAACTTTACAACTTTGGTGGGGGGTGGGGATCAGGTGGGGGGAGATGGGGGGAGTATGGGAAGGGGAAACAATGAGCAGGCAACAATGCTTAATAAGAAATGTATCTTATCTTATGTATCTTATCGTTATCTTGCCCATGTAATTGTAACTCCTCTGTACGGTATTCTCACACACACACACACACACACACACAAACCAATTAGACCTTTTGGGGGAACATTTCTTATTTTAAATTGTCACATCATTTTTATATGGAAGAAAAAATATGTGAATTTTTTGTATCCTTTGTGTACAGCATGGGCAAAGTCTTCAGCAGGGTGCAAAGTCCTAGGCCTCAGTATCCCTTCATCCTCCATCACTGGCTCTGCCAGGAGACATTTCTGGTTGTGACCGGGGGGGTGGCCAAATGTGGCTCGCTGCACATTTCCTTCCCACTGGTCCCAGAGATCCTGGGAAAGCTGTCATCACAGATCAGAAATGGAAAATACTCTGTCATGTCATTTGTTTGCTGTCGAATGAAATACCCACAAAGCAATGAGACAGGAAGATGGTCAGCCTGATCTGGGGCCCACAGTTCCCAAGGTGGAGAGTCTGCAAACAGAAAGTCGAGTGTGGAGACAATGCCCCAGCAAGAGTTGTCTGCAGGAGCAGGGGCTGAAGGCTGTGCGGCTCACAGCTCTTAACATGTTCCGGGCCTTCAACAGCCTGGTCTGAATTTACTTTTCTGTTTTCCCCCATAGGCTTAATGTCTCTCCTACAAGCTGGGATTCATTGAGAAGCTCATGGAATCTCTTTAAAGTACTTTTAACTAGAATTCTGCAATGTATGCATATTTCGCTAATATAATAGAGGAGGGAGGGAGCTATGTTGATGGATGGTGAAACACTTATGTCCACCAGTTTACGGTGATATCATGGCTCTTTAATCTAACCCAGCTGTCACCACCCTCAAAGGGGAGTGGGACATTGATCCCACAAAACCAGCACCCCTGAGCTGAGAGAGGTGACCTAGAGCTCACAACTGGAGTAGGAGGGCCTTTTCCTCTGTAGACAGCCATTCTCTTTGGTATCATTATTTGTCTGGTCCTGGTGTTATAGTTCCAACTAGAGCTCTCTGGGCGATACCTGGATGCACAAACTCTCCAACTAGAGAGGAAACAAGGGATGGCAAGTGGATGAAAGGTAAATATGACTGTGTGTGAAGCCACTTGGGTGGGGAAACTGTGGCTGAACACAACCCAGAACACTTAATTTCTGTTCTGTGTGTGTGTGTGTGTGTGTGTGTGTGCTAAAACCTACTGAACATAAAATTTTTCTTTTCAGTAGCTTCAAGTACACTCCCAAGGTGATGTAACCATCACTACCATCCATCTTTTTTTAATTTTTTTTTTTTTGGGTCGGTCATGGGGCCTGAACTCTGGGCCTGGGCGCTGTCCCTCAGCTCTTCAGCTCAAGGCTAGCGCTCTACCACTTGAGCCACAGCA
>NW_012267240.1:15965032-16012035 GCF_000151885.1 Dipodomys ordii
TGTGTATATATACCACATTTTCTTGATCCATTCATCTACTGAGGGGCATCTGGGTTGGTTCCATATCTTAGCTATACTACCATCCATCTTTAGATCTTTTCATCTTCCTAAGCTAATCTGCACACTACACACTAACTCTCTGATTCCTTGTTCCAATTTCTGCTGACACTCTTCTCCTTATTGTCTCTATGGATATGATCACCCTTAAGTAGCTTTTTTTTTTTTTTTCCGGTCGTGGGGCTTGAACTCTGGGCTTGGGCGCTGTCCCTACGCTCTTCAGCTCAAAGCGAGCACTCTACCGCTTGAGCCACAGCACCACTTCCAGTTTTCTGATGGTTTATCAGAGATAAGAGTTTCACGGACTTTCCTGCCTGGGCTGTCTTTGAACTGCCATTCTCAGATCTCAGCCTCCTGAGTAGCTAGGATTACAGGTATGAGCCACCGGCGCCCCGCTAGGTAGCTTTATTTTTTGTTTGGTGCCACTCCTGGGGCTTGAACTCAGGGCCTGGGAGCTGTCACTGAGCTTTCCTATTACTCCTATCACTTGAGCCACAGCTTGAAGTTCAGCTTTTTGGTTGTTAATTGATGATGAGTCTCATGGACTTTTCTGCCTAGACTGGCCTTGACCCACAATCTCAGATCTTAGCCTCTTGAATAGCTAAGATTTTAAGGGTGAGCCACTAGTGCCCTGCTGCTCTAGGTATCTTGATTGATGAGAAGCATACAGTATTTATGTGGTTTTCTTTGTGTGGGTAACTAGTTTATTTCCCTTAGTATAAGGTCTTCAACTTCTGTTCATGTTATAGTGTATTTAGAATTTTCTTCCTTTCAAATGCAGAATGATATTCCTGTGTATATGTGTGTGTGCATGCATGCATGACTGTGTTTATTCATTTTTCTATCAATGGACATTTGGTTTGTATTCTCCACCATTAGGCTGTTGTGAACAATTCTGTTATGACCACAGGAGTGCAAATGCCTGATTGACACTGTTTTCATGCTATTGGATGTTTACTCAGAAGTGGAATCATATGGCAGCTCTATGTTTAATGTGTGTGTGTGTGTGTGTGTGTGTGTGTGTGTGTGTGCAGTGTGCAGGTTCTAGAGTTTAAACTCAATGCCTGGGGAGTGTCTGAGCTTCTGTGCTCAAGGCTAGCGCTCTTCCACTTGAGCCACAGCTCTGCTTCCAGATTTTGGGTGGTTAATTGAAGATAAGATTTTCATGGACTTTCCTGCTCAGGCTGGCTTTGAACTGGATCCTTAAATCTCAGCCTTCTGAGTTGCTAAGATTACAGGCTATGTTTAACTTTTTTGAGAAGCTGTTATACTATGTTCCACAAGTAGCTGCATGTTTTCATTTTATGAGAGCAATATTACAAGGGCTCCAATTTTTTCCATATCATCACTAGCAGTTTTTATTTTCTATTCTGAAATGTTAATGATATGTTTTGTGAAACCCAATATATCAAAAAGATTATTTCCACATGTAGTGGAAATAGAAGCTATACCCAAGAGCTGGGAATGTGACTTAGTAGCAGAACACTTGCTTAGCATGCATGAAGTCCTGGGTTCAATTCCTCAGAACCACATAAACAGAAAAGGCCAGAAGTGGTACTGTGACTCCAATGGTAGAGTGCTAGCCTTGAGCACAAAAAGCTCAGGATGGGGCTGGGAAGGTGGCTCAGTGGTAGAGTGCTTGCTTTGCACGCATGAGGCCCTGGGTTCGATTCCTCAGCACCACATAAACAGAAAAAGCCAGAAGTGGTGCTGTGGCTCAAGTGGTAGAGCGCTATCCTTGAGCTGAAGAACTCAGGGACAGTGCCCAGGCCTAGACTTCAGGCCCCACAACCAACCAAAAAAAAAAATTTCAGGGACAGTGTCAGGCCCCAGGACTCTTAAAAAAACAAGAAAGAAATTATACATGATATTTTACATCTTTCCACATTCATATGTATTTTATTTTCCATTTTTCTGAGTGATTGTTTTGTAGAATGTGTTAATTATTTTTTGTAATTATAAACAATGATGTACAGAGGGGTTACCATTTCATAAGTCAGGTAAGGTGTGCATTTCTTTTTGGACAATATCATCTCTCTCTCTCTCTTCTAGTATATCTTTGATTTAGTGTATTATTTACAATTATTTCTTTTTTCTTTCTTTTTCCCCTTTGGTTTATTCCATGTTGTCACTGTTTTTGACTTCTGTACCTTGGTCTTATATATAAGTTTATCTGATTTGGGGAAGGGAAAGGGAGCCACAGAAATGGTCGGCCAAAGGGTGAGCCAATGCAACAGTGATACTCACTCGACACTATGTTAGACAGCTTGAGGAGGAGAGGAGAGGGAGGGGAAGAAAATGAGGGAGGGGAAACACTGTTCAAAAATAAATATACTCATTACTTTACCATGTAACTGTAATCCCTCTCTACATCACCTTTCTAATAAAATGAAATAAAATATTTTTTTAAAAAAAGAAAGAGAAAATTTTTGTTTTAGCTGGGTGCTAATGGCTCATACCTGTAATTCCAGCTACTCAGGAGGTTGAGATCCGAGGATCACGATTCAAAGCTAGCCCAGGCAGGAGACTCTTATCTCTAATAAACTACTCAGAAAACATTGAAAGTGGTGCTGTGGTTCAAGTGGTAGGGCATTAGTTTTGAGCACAAAGAAGCACAGGGACAGTGCTCAAGCCCTGAGTTCAAGCCCCAGGACTGGCAAAAAAGTGTTTTATATCCTCTAAATTCAGCCTGTATTTTACACTTGGAGCCCATCTTACTTCAAAAGAACCAATTAACAGCACTCAGTAGCCATATGAGTCTATTGACCACAAGTGTTGGACAGCTAGGTCTCCTGTGTGCTCAAACTTTTTAATAGTAGTCATTTTAATGGGCATGGATTTCTATCTCATTGTGGTTTGACTTTCTTATTCTTAACCATTATTGATATGGAGCATCTTTTCCTGTGCTTCTTAGTCTATCCTCTTTGGAGAAAAATCTCTTCAAATCCTCTGCTTGTTTTGAATGTCCTCTTTATAGCTCTTCTTGATTTGTGAGAACTCGTTACTTAGTCTGTATACTGATTTCATATCAGATCAGCAAACAGTTCTCAAACTTCATCTCTCACTGTGAGAGCTGTTCTATTTTAATTTCATGTCAGATATGCCCATCTTCAGTTTTTAACGATCGCAGCTGGCCTTTGGGAGCTGATCATCTGGACCAGGTATCTTCTGTGGTTTACAGGTTTTCTTAGGATCTGTACCTTTGTAGGCCCACCTTAATATTTTTTGAGTATTGCTGGATTCCCCTCTGACTTTTAGTACTTTTTTGGTTATGAATTAAAATTTGTTTTATTTTTCTGTTTGAATGATTTATTTTTGTATGTAGCAAGTTGCCTATACCTTTGCTATTAGCCACTTACACTATTTATAAATGTGGGATAAAACAGGGTTTGGATTTATTCTCTTAGGCATTAAGTACTTTAAAACCATAGCACATTCTTGGAAGATCCAGAAGACCCTGTCATCTCTGAGTTTAGAAAGTAACTCCTTCTATCCATAGCCTGGGAGCCACAGTTACTACTTCCTTCAAAGGATCTTCACAGGATCCATGAGGCTCAATAAACACCAATCAGGAAGAGAGTTTAGTTTTCTATATAAAATTTTCAGCACTTTTCTCTCTCTTCTCCTCTCTGCCTTTAAAAAATTTTGTTTAAAAAAATTCAATCTTAGCCAGGTACTGTTGGCTCGTGCCTGTCATCCTAGCTACTCAGGAGGCTGAGATCTGAGTTCAAAGCCAGCTTGGGAAGAAAAGCCCCTGTGAGACTCTCATCTCCAATAAAAACTACTCAAAAAAGCTGAAAGTGGTGTTGTGGCTCAAGTGGTAGAGCACTAGCTTTGACCACAAAGAGGCTCAGGAACAGTACCCTGGTCCAGAGTTCAAGCCCTAGGGACCCCGCCCCCAAAATCAATCCTTTCAGTTGTCATAGAACCAGGAAACATAGAGATATTTTTGTTTTTAAATCAAAGAAGCATTTCTGGTGATAGAAAGCTCTCTCTCTCTCTCTCTCTCTCTCTCTGTGTGTGTGTGTGTGTGTGTGTGTGTGTGTGTTGGTACTGAGAGTTGAATTCAAGGCCTGGGTGCTATTCCTTTGCTTTTTTTGCCTAAGCCTAGTATTCTACCACTTTAGCCACAGCTCCACTTTTGTTTTTTTGGTTGTTAATAGGAGAGAAGACTCAGACTTTTCTGCTTAGACTGGGTTTGAACTGGGATGATGTCAGCCTCTTGAGTGGCTAGGATTACAGGCGTGAGCTACTGGCACCTGGCTTCTAAAGAAAACTTGAGTACCATGCTAGACCTCAATCTCTGAAAGAAGTATGAAACGTGGGAGCATTTTCTTACCAATTACTAAAGCAAAACTCATGGCTTCAATTCACTCATTTTAACTCACATTATCATGAACTCAAGTGTTCTCAAAAGACTAGTTTTATGTTTGTGTTTTCTTCAAACTCAGCTCTTGGTAGAACTGGTCTTTCTGCTATGACATACTAAACAAAAGCATGGCTTTCTGTTTGTACTTTTGAAAAAGTGACACATTTGATGACTAAGCCAGAAGTTTTGAAAAGGAGAAACAACATTCCAACAGGTTACTTTAATTGTTTCTGACCTAAGGAAGATGCTGAACTTAGGAGAGAGTCTTTGTACCCATTACTGGCATCTCATACCTACAATTCTAGCTACCTGGATAGCTGAGACTTGAAGGATCATGGTTCAAGGCCACCCTAGGCAAAAAGGTTTATGAGACTCTTTCTAACTACCTAGCAAGCACAAACCTCAGTTCAAACCTAGTGTTACCAAAAGTATCTTTAAAATGTACAAGTGCACATACATACACTCATGCATATTACTTACACATATAATATTATAGATGTGCATAAATTCACTTATTTCTGTTATTGAAGATATTTCATGGAATGCATTTGTCTCTGAGACAGTTTTACTGATCATTTACTTGTTAGATATTTTCTCTTCTATGTCTGGGGGAAAAAAGAAAGATCAGAAGTAAGTTTTATTTCTACCATGTATTTTCTTTTAAAGTACCAGCAGCAGGGACCCTGAAAGTCCTGAAAATTTATTTTTGAACATTGCTAATGTTGGAATCATTGTTTTAATTCTATTTCGTTTGGTAAGAAGTAAATCTGAATGAGCTGAACTATCCCCATTCATCTTCAGGCTTCTGGGTTTCAATGGTCCACAGATTGACAAGTCTTACAATGGTGTGGAAACCTCATTAGTCAGCTGCGACCACACAGTTTCCTCTTCTGTCCTTTACTCATTTTATTAGGAAAAAATAAATCTGCCCAATGCCAGAGATGGCATCTTTCTTGTTCTCTGTCTCTGTTTTTTGTCTTCTCCTGATATGAAACATAAGATGATTGGATCAAATGACCTTTGTCTTTTTTTAAAAATGAGGACTAAAAAGTGATTTAGTGACTCAGTGATTCCATGAAAGACAGATAAATACTAGTGAACCCCTTTATGGGTGTTTAAAAGAACAAGGTTTGCCCAGCACTTAGCTTTTTAAAAGTTAAGTTTATTAGAGGGAATTAAATCATAATAGCTTGGAGTCAGGGGACATGAGGTAAAACTAGACATGAAAGACTATTTTAGTAGGAGTGACTTGAAATCACATGAACTCAGTGCTTCCACAAGAAAGCAGCCATGGAGAATTTTCCAAGGAAAATATGACTGGGTTTTACTTCTGGCGAATGCGCTCATGCTGACTTTAAAGGACCCCTGGAGCCAGCTCAGGAATGGTTTGATATGTGTGTCCAATATGTTGGCCAGTGTGTCCTACACCTTCCATAAAACTCGATACAGGTCATCAATGCAACCCTGCTCACCCATTGCCATTTTCCCTCCAGTTTTTGGCATCCAAGTGACCATCTGGGCCAACAGTTCATCCAGGGCTGGCATAATTTCAAATAACTTTGGCGGCCAGAGTACCAGTGGAAATGATTATTTAGTCTGTCTCAACATCTTGGAAGGAGAATGCCATTGTTTATGGCAAAAGACAGATGCCCGGGACCTTAAGGCCACCTCCAGGCCATGGGCAGCTTGGGATTAATAGATGAACACAGACTGGGTTTTCAAACTTCCATGACTTCCCACCCGACATTCTTGTTGTCATTTCTGAATTGCATGTTCACCTTTTTCTTGGTGCTCATTACTCTCTATGCGTTGAATTCTTTGTTAACACTGAAATGTCCCGAAGGCTTCCATCTAGAAGTAAACCTTCCACTTTCTTCTTGAATTCAGAAAGTTTTAAGTTTGGGAGCCAAGTACTTTCTCTCTCTCTCTCCTACCTTCCTTCCTTCCTTCCTTTTCTCCTCCCCCTCTGTCTCTCTCTTTCTTTCTTTTGTTTGTGCCAGTATCCAGGCTTGAACTCAGGGCCTGGGCACTGTCCATGAGCTTCTTTTGCCCAAAGGTAGCACTCTACCACTTGAACCAAAGCTCCACTTCCAAGTTTCTGGTAGTTTATTGGAGATAAGAGTCTCCCAAACTTTTTTGTTCGGTTGTAGGACTTGAACTTAGGGCCTGGGCATTGTCTCTGAGCTCTTTTCCTCAAATTTAATGCTCTACCACTTTGAGCCACAGCTCCACTTCCAGTTTTTAAGTGGTTAATTGGAGATAAGAGTCTCATAGGGACTTTTCTGCCAGGGCTGGCTTTGAACTGTGATCCTCAGATCTAAGCCTCCTGAGTAGCTAAGATTATATTCATGAACTACCAGTACCCAGCCTTCAGGCTGGCTTTGAACCACCATCCTCAGATCTCAGCCTCCTGAGTAGTTATGTTACAGACATGATCTACCTTGCCCCGCAAGTGTTCTCTTTTTTAATTCCCAAAGAGTCCTAGAAGATCCTGGGTTGAGTGGTTATTCATGGTGACAATGCTTTTCTCAAGCTCCATAAATGGCTCAAAGGCAATGGCTCACTTTCAAAGCATGGTCTTTCTGCTGGAGGAGGTGGTGGGTTATTATCCAACTCTTGGCTTGTATTTTCATAATAGATCAACTTTGAGTCAGTAGATGAACCAAGTCGATTACCCTTACCAAGGTCCAATGGGGGTCTGGAAAGAACGAAAGGGCAGAGGAAGGACACATTTCTTCTTTCTGCTTTAGCTGGGACATCACCTTCCCTTGCCCTAGGATATCACACCTGGTTGTGTTATCCTGGTTCTCAGGCCTTTGAACTTGGACCAGGCCTTAAAGCATCAGCCTCCTGGCTCTCATTTCTTGAGACTGGCAGTGGAACCACACTGCTTACTTTCCTGGGTCTTCAGCTTACAGATGGATCATGGGATGTCTCAGCTTCCATATTCCTGCAAGCCAGTCTGTCATAGTAAATCTCCATGTGTCTGTCTACCCTGATGTCCCATCTATGAATATATCCCATTGGTCTGTATCTTTAAAGAACCCAATTAATACAGTAAACCTATTTTTTCTTGCCTTACAAATGCCCTTTCTGAAATCCAGACCTGCCACTCAATAGTCTCACTGTGTACCATGCTTCACTTGACTTTTTTCATACTATCTCCTTTTAATTTTCCATGTACCTGTCTCTCTGTCTACTCACATTGTACCCCGTGTCTGTGCCCCAACTCAAGTCCATTTCTGCCATCAAAATTTTCACCCCATGCGCTCCTGCCTCTTTATGATGACCACTCTTACTTTGCATGATGAGGAGTCATTTGTATTTCTGTCTTAACCTCAAAGAGGGCAAGGCAATGCTTGGTAACCTGCAAATTCCTCAAGACTGGCACCTAATTTGCATAAGACATTCATCATGAGTCAGCAGGGCACAATCCATGTGGAGCCTGGTGAGAGGTTTTTCTGGTCATTGGGGGGGCCGTGGCCTTGAAGAGACAGTGGGACTCCATCCCTTCCCCTCCTTCTTCCTGCCCATGAAGTAAGTACCTGTACTTTTGCCACAGGCATGAAAACACAATCAGAGTTTGAAATCTTCAAAACCTGTATGTCTTTATAAGTTGATTGCCTCAGGTATGTGTTACAGTGGTAGACAGATAACACCAGAACCTCAACATATATGACAATATTTTACTCAAAGATCTGCTATATAGCTCACCGGAAACAATGGTTGAGAAATATCTTTACAAGTGTGGCATGCACCCAAATGGAAAGAACAAATAAGTAGAGAATTAAGCATAAGAATGTGGGAATGGTTACAAAAGAACTCAAGGATGCAGATATTTTAGTAACTATTCTTGGGTTCTCATTAGCCTTGCCCAACTTGGTGAGCCTCATTTCTTTCTCCTTTTACTCAGATGCAATCAGCCCATCTTGTCTCTACAATGATTATATGTAGTTTTGGCCAAGCATGGTTATATAAACAATTAAATAAATACACAAAAGAAATTTCACAACAAAAATTCTTGTGTGCTTTTTATGCAGCTCTGTTAATTCAGAGAAGCTCTCTGTCAGTTCCACATTATAGGTAGTTATGTTTAAGTTGTTGTGTGATTGCTTATTCTCTTCTTGCTCTGAATTTTGTGAACATATCCCTCTCAAAAGTAAACAAAGCAGGGTCAAAATAAGCGTACTTAATTTAGGTGATAAAGTGGTGGTCTGAGGTATATTAAGGGGCAGGGAATCTTTAGTGGAGGTTGAGTGGCTTTATGGAGAAATGCATCCTCAGGACAGCACTGAACTTGTACATTCCTGGAACCAGATACCTGCGAATATCAAGGGTCTACTGTAACTCTTTCAATTGATCTTGTGATCAGTGAATTCAAAAGACACAGAGTAGTCAGGTGTGGTGGTGCACTCATGTAATCCCAGGACTCACAGGTGGATGCAAGGGAAAGGCAAGTTCAAGTCCAGCCTGGACTAGGAAGCCAGACTCAATCAATAATAACAACAAGAAAAATGACATCAACCACCAAAACCCACAGGAAACTGCCCTTAGTGGGTTTCTACTTGCCTTCCAGCGTATCTTCCATGATTTAAATTTGCTAAGGAGTATGACAGCATGGATGAGATGATTTTGTGAGTATTAAAATTATGGACACCCATTATTTGAAATATTGGTATTTGTGTTTTGTCAACAAAAATTGCTCCAGAGCTGAGCCAATGTGTTACAAGAGACTGCTGGTGGAAATAGTCTAGATAAAGGCCCATTGATGCCAAGGTCAGGAACTGTGTATACAAGGAAAGACAGCGATGCTAAAACACCTGAGTCTACCAGGCTCTGAATTTCACAGAGGAAAATGTGGCTTCCAAGGCTAGAATTTATCCTAGAAGCAACGTCTTTGTAAAGTGATATTTCAATTTTCCCCATCCCCATTCCCCTAAGGCTGATGTTAAGGGGAGAATAAGATTTCTGGAACACAGCCGTTTACAAATAGCTTACAGCCAAATTTGAATTTGGCTTAAAATTAGTTTCTGGGTTTTGAGGCAAAGTGTCCAGTTATATAAACAGAGTCCTGTGTTATTTTAAAAACACATGGTACTTGCTGCGGAAATGATTCTGAGTTCCAGGCTATGGCAAATCTGAAGGAACTGGCCACTGCCATTTCTAAACTCAGTTTAGTTTGAAAAAGGCTGAGTTGAGGTGAAGGCACAGAGGCCCTGAAATGTTCTTTACCAGCTCCTCTCACTTTCTATTTGATATTAGTGATATTGGTGCTGGAACTCAGTGCCTCACATTACCAAGCAGGTGTTCTATCATTTGAACCATGTCCCAGCCTTTTCTTTGTAGGAGAGGGCTTTAGTTACTCTTCAGCTAGTATCTCAGATTTTTCCCAAGACTTCATTTTGGATTGTGATCCCCCTATCTATCTTTCTGCATAGCTGAGATGATAGGCATGCACCACCATTCCCAGCTTCTTTATTGATATATATTGACATATATTGATATTGATATATCACTGACATTTTTTCACTAGGGGCTGATCTTGACCCAAGTAGCTGGGATTACACATACAAATCACTGAGCTTAGGGCTAGTTCTTCTCTTAGGGGGCTGAAAGAATTATATCGTTTATGTCAGTAGCCTCAGCTAGAGGCCTGAGCACAGGACAGGGTTGGTGTTCAGGCTTTGGGCCAAATAGAATGTACTTTATTCACTCTTGTTCCTCTCTGTTTCTCTCCCCTTTTCTCTCTCTAGACTGTCAATTTCTTTGTTATCATCTGAATAAAACTGTAGATCTGGTTGAGTAGTGGGAATAGGGGACTTGCGTGACTCAGAGCAAGAATAAATTGACAGAGAGGAGCAGACCTTTGACTCTTCTGAAGGATGCTAAAAACAAGACAAAACAACCCCCTCCCACATCTCTAGAATTCAAGCATAGTGTCTTTGAGCCAGACAACAGGCTATCGAGCCCCTTGTCTCAGCCCATTCTTCTCTGTGAAGTCAGAGCCCTGAGTTGCTGAATGTGATTCACACTAGGAAATACCTGCTGAACCTACAAGACATGTAGATATGGTGGTAAAGGTATGAGATTGCTGAATAGTCTGTTTCTGTAAACACATGCAAATAGCAACTACATAATCAAACACCACCCAACAAAGTAGAGCTCAGGACCAGATGGCTTCACGGTTGAACTCTGCCAAACATTCAAAGGAGAACGAATTACTAAGACTTTTTAACCTTGTCCAAGAAATGGAATAAGAAGGAAAACTTCCAAACACATTCTGTGGGGCCATTGTCTCTATCACATCTAGGCCAAACAGAAAAGAAAAATACAAGCTAGCATCACTAATGAACATGGATGCAAAAATATTTAATATACTATTAATAAATGGAATCTGAAACTAAGAAAAGTATGCACCTCCACCAAATGGGATTTGTCCCTGGCACAAGCCTTGTTTAGCATATGCAAAGTAATCAATGTGAGATATCATGAGAGAATAAAAGATAAAACCACACAATTACATCAATAAATTTAGAAGTGTTTGACAAAGTTGGACATCTCTGTTTGATGACTATGACCAGTTTAGATACAAAAGGAATATGTAATAAGACAAAAGACACTGATGAAAACCTCAGTTACCATTCTAATCAGAGGGGGAACAGAAGACTTTTCCAATAATATAAGAACAAGGAAAAATACTGGCAGAGTATATACTAACCATGCACAAGGCCCTCAATCCCAAAACAAAACCAAAAAGAATAATCTGATAGGGGAAATCGGGAAAAGACAAACAAATCTGAAAGGAAGAATTAAAAGTATAGTTATTTACAGATGTCAAGATTCTCTGTGTAGAAAACCAAAATGGCTACACACACATACAGTCACTCAGAAAACACACACACACACACACACACACACACACACACACACATACCTGTTGGCATAATAAATGTATTTGGTAAAATTTTAGGACACAAAAAGTCAATAAGCAATAATCCAATAACAACCTGGCTGGAAAAGAAATCAAGAACACAAACCCATTTATAGTAGACTTAAAAAAAAACATACTTAGGCTGGGTGCTATTGGCTCAGGCCTGTAATCCTAGCTACTCAGGAGGCTAAGATTTGGAGGACTGCATTCTAAATCAACCAGGTAGAATAGTCTGGGAGACTGCATCTCCAAATTGACCAGCAAAATGCAAGACTGGAGGCATGCCTCAAGTGGTTGAGTACTAGCCATAAACAAGCAAATCAAGTTACAGTGCAAGGTCCTGCCACAGTAACAACACACACATACATATACACACATATATATATACATATATACAGATATAACACACAGATATACACACATATGAGACTTAAGAATATGGAGGGAAGTCATCAGCTGGAACATTTAATAGCCTGTATTCTTTTTCCTGTATTCTTAGGTCTTTAAATTTTTTTATTATTATCTTTAAGTAGCTGTACAAAAGAAATGCCATTTAACAAAGCAGTTAATAAGCTGGGTGCTGGTGGCTCATGCCTGTAATCCTAGCTACTCAGGAGGCTGAGATCTGAGAATTGCGGTTCAAAGCCAGCCAGGCATGAAAGTCCACAAGACTCATATCTCCAATAAACCACTCAGAAAACCGGAAGTGGAGCTGTGGCTCAAGTGGTAGAGTACACATCTTGAGTTGAAGAGCTGAGGATTCAAGCCCCACGATGGAGGGGTGGGGACACTTAATAAATACAATACATTTGGTCAATGTCTCCCCTTTCAACATTCTCACCCATCCCTCTTCTTTAGGTCTAAAGGAAAGACCAGATCATAACTTTATTGAGGTTCAATTTCTCACAACTGGCCTGGAGTTGTAGTTGAGTAGAACACCCACTTCACTACTTGAGACACTGGGCTCTGTCTCCAGCACCATTCAGAAAGACAAAAAACAAACTATAGTAAAGGTGATATCTCCTAGAAGCTGGTGATCACTAGATGATTCTAATTTGCCTCTTGGAGTCCTAAAGCAATCTTGAAAAAGAGGAAGAAAGCCAGACAGGTTAATTTCTGATTCAAAGTTTTATTATAGGGTGGGGATAAGAGGGAAAAACTGGGAGAAAGTGAAGTAGTGACATTGTCCAAAAAGATATGTACTCATTACCTGACTTATGGAACGGTAACCCCTCTGTGCATCACCTTTAGGATAACAATAAAAATATATACAAAAATAAAGTTCTATTACAAATGTATGGCAATTAAAACTGTATAGTACTGTAATAAAACCAGATGTAGAGGAGAGGGGGTCAGAATAAAGCACCCAGAAAGAAATTCATGTATATGTGGCCAATTGATTTTTGACAAGATCATCAAGAGTTCCCAATGGAAAAAGAGGGTATCTTCAGAAAATGATGTGGGAAAACTGGATTCCTATAGATTAGCTAGGATTACAGGTGTGAGCCACCAGCACCTGGCAATAATTTATTTTAAAACTGGAGAAAAACCGGGAGCCGGTGGCTCATGCCTGTAATCCTAGCTACTCTGGAAGCTTAGATCTGAGGATCATGGTTCAAAGCCAGCTCAGGCAGGAAAGTCTGTGGAACTCTTATTTCCAATTAACCACTAGAAAACCGGAAGTGGCACAGTGGCTCAAGTGATAGAACACTGGCCTTGAACTGAAGAGTGCAGGGACAGCACCCAGTCCCAGAGTTCAAGCCCCACGACCAACAAAAAGACAAAAAACAAAAACAAAAAACTGGGGGAAAGTACTGAATAATCATTTGTCCCAAAAGACATGAAAATGCCCAACATATGTTTGAAAAGATGATCAATACCATTAATCATTAGGAAAATGCCAATAAAACCTATCATGAGATATTACATCAGATTATTTAGGATGGCTCCATTGACAAGGGTATAAATAAAAGATAAGCCTTATAAACTATCTTGGGCTGTAGGTTGGTGTCATGGAAATCAGTACAGAGGTTAGGTTGGCCATATGATCCAGCAATCTCTCTTCATGTTGGCCCAGAGGAAACAAGATCACAGCCTTGTAAAGATATCAGCACTTCAGCCATTCACCATAGACAAAGTATGGAAGTAAACTATGAATCCACTGATGGGCAAATGAGTAATGAAACTGTGATATCTATACCTTTATCTATATTATATATGTATGTATATATGCAAACATGCATGCATGTCTATCAAAATATTATTCAGCTTTAATAAATATATTACACAAGAAGAAGAATAGGGTGAACTGGGAAGATATATGATAAGCAAAATAAGCCAGAATAAAGACCATTGCCTGTTTTCACTTGCTTGTGTAGTAGTTTTTAAAAAGTCAGATATAGCCAGGCGCCGGTGGCCTGTAATCCTAGCTACTCAGGAGGCTGAGATCTGAGGATCACGGTTCAAAGCCAGCCTGGGCAGGAGAGTCTGTGAAACTCTTATCTCAAATAAACCACCAGAAAACTGGAAGTGGTGCTGTAACTCAAGTGGTAGAGCTCTAGCCTTGAGCTGAAGAGCTGAGGGACAGCGCTCAGGCCTAGAGTTCAAGCCCTATGACTGACAAAAAAAAATAAAAAAGGAAATATATAAAATATATAAAAATATATAAAATTAAGAGTAGCCCTGGAATGGTGTAGGTTGGTGGGCACCAAATGGTATATATATGAAGAAAGCTAGAGTTCTATATATAGCATGGAGATCATAGGTAATAAACTGTATTGCATTTGAAATTTCAGGAAATGAGTAGAATTTAGTTGCTCTGATCACAAGAGCAAAGTGGATAACTGTCAGATGCCAACATATGTAGCATTTGCTTCATTTACTACAGTGAACATCTTACTGTTTGTATCCCATAATATCATGTTCTATACCTTAAGTATACACAATTTATTCACTTAACATATCTTATTTAAGTAAAACATGCATTCTAAAAATGTAAAATTTGTTTCAATAAAATTTAAGATACACTAAAATGTATTTAAGATCCAGACAAATTCAGATGAATGAGAAATGTAGAATTGAAGACTTAAGTCACCAAGCCACTGGCTCTCTATCATGTAATTTACCACGGTTAATTTGTGAGCTTTCTTCAAAGCACAAGGCCATAACACCTACATGGAATCATTGTGACGTATGTAGGCTCTCAGTAGCCCTGTACACTAAGTGAGCACTGAGGTTGTTTCTAGCTCTCACATCTATAACTCTATGAACTACTTCAACGTGTTATTGCTCATAAAAGTCAATGGCCACATGTTTTATCCTCACTTCACACATAAAGCATCTGAGAGGTTAATTGAATAAAGCAGGCTTCTGCAACAAGGTGTCATCCATTCTGAAATCAGACTTGGGCTAGTGGTAGCTTAGCCTTACCTTTTTGGTGCATATAGCATGAGTAGCCTGCTAACTTACCATCTAACCCAACGTTTCTGAGAGTAAGACTAGGCATAAAATATGACATGTTTGTGTTTGGCGTAAGAGGGAAGTAGGGTAGTTTTTATGAGGGTATCAATGGGTCTTAAACTTGAGTTGTACAGAATTTATGGGGTACTTTAAATTTACAATCACTGGTAATGCTTGTCACTCATAAACTCCCTCTGTGTGATTCATTTAGCTACCCATGTACTCAAAGGAGCATTTAGTGATGTTGCCCTGTCCCCAGCCCTAATGTGGTTAATCACAAGTAGAATAGCTGTAAATTTCAAATGCAACTCTCATGACCCTTCCCAGGAGCACCCCAGTCTCTTTTTTTATCCCCTCAAAGCAACAGTTATTAAATAGTTCAAAAGCTAAGGGTCCAAAGAAGCTGATTTTGGGTGTGCCTTGGGCTATATCCTGTTTTACTTTCCCCTTCTACTTTCTTTCTAATGTCAGGGCAAACTAGTGAGGTCTGATTTACCATATAGGACCTGGACTCCCTGGCCTATTTCTTACTGAGTGGATACAATAGCATAGCTCAAACCAAAATTGCAGGATAACCTTTTGCCTCTAAACCTACCGTTAACTCTTACTCAACAAATACCCTTTGGTTTTAGCCATGAGTTGCCCATTTCTGGAAGGGAGGTTGCAGTGGAGTAGTAAAGTTCATGGGCATTAGATCCAGACTCAGGTTCTAATCCAGGGTTTGCCCATTACTTGTAGTTCGATGTTTATTTAAAACCTCAGGTATTTCTTTTGCACAGTGAAGAAGATCATATTTACCTCATAGAGTGTGTCATGAAGAATAGTTTGTGTGTGTGTGTGTGTTGTGTGTGTGTGTGTGTGTGTCTGTCTGTCTGTCTGCCTGCCTGGTTAGTGAGACTTGGTTATTATTGAAGTTCTGATCTTAAAGATGTACACCCACTGCTTAGCAAGTCAGGAAACTGTATCCACAACAAAGCTGCAGAATTCCCAGCCCTTTCTCTTAATAGACATGAACTCCAGGACACTGAAACAGGTAAGTATAAACTTCAAGAGCTCCGATCGCACCATATTCATCTCCCTGTTTTTTTCTTGATTACTTGGATCATGTTTTCTGAACTGCACATTAGAATATATCATGTCACCATGACAAGGAATGGTGTAGCTAACTACGTTTTATAAAAATCTCTCTCTCTCTCTCTCTCACACACACACACACACACACAATCTGGTTTCTTATGCATTGTTTTGCATGTAGTTGGCCATCAGTCAATACCCATAGAATGAATCAATCAATCTGATATCGTTACTACCATCACCAACACATACACAGAGCATTTGCCTCCTACTGGCCGTGATGGGTCTGCTATTTGCTGAATCAGTGAAGGCTAAACAGGGAACAACTGGTTTTCAGAGTAATTCAAGGAGAACCTAATAACGGGACTATTTAGGAATGTGTGAGTAGACTATAGGGGAACCTGAAGGGCTGTTAGCACTCTAAGGCAGGGCGCGGTCCCTGAGCCTCTTTGTGCGCAAGGCTTGAGCCACAGGGCCGCTTCTGGATTTTTCTGAGTAATTTATTGGCGATAAGAGTCTCATGAATTTTCCTGCCTGGGGTGGCTTGGTACCCTGATCCTCAGAGCTTAGTCTCCTGAGTAGCTAGGATTACAGGCATGAGCCACCAGTGCATGGCTTGAAAAGCAGCTTTTCTATCACAGCAGTTTTCTTTGTTTCCATTCATCTTGAGAAAACTTTTTCTGAAGGGTTTCAGCTTTGGCCAAGTGGCTTGACCCTTTTTAACTACATTTTAGTTACATACATCCTTTTCATGATGCACTTCAATTAAGACATCTTGTTAGAAGCTCCTTGAATTTTAATTACACCCTGTTTATGAAGCCACATCCTTTTGCAGATGGTGAACCTGAGCTCAGCCCACGTGAAGAGCGGCAGGGCCTGCTGGGTAAGGGATTACCAAGGAAGCAACCTGCCTTCTCTGTGTGCTTGTTCGCCAGATTTTTGGCCCATGCTTATGGTGCATACTTATATAGAAGTAAATTTTGCCTTGTGACTTCCTTTTGAATGGGTGTCTTTATTCCAATGTGAACCCCAAGTCCAAAGCTATTTCAAACAGAAGCTAGAGACTAAGGGTTCTCATCCATATGGTTCAGTGGGTACCTGTGTTCTCTCTGAGAAGCAAAGTATCTTTTGTGTATGTGTGAATATGTCAATCCTGGGGCTTGAACTCAGGACCTGAGTACTGTCCCTGAGCCTATTTTGCTCAAAGCTAGTGCTCTACCACTTGAACCAAAGCTCCATTTCTGGCTTTTCTGGTGGCTTGTTGGACATAGGAATTTCATGGACTTTCCTGCCCAGCTTGCTTTGAACTTTGATCCTCAGCCTCCTAACTAGCTAGGATTACAGGCATGAGTGCATGAGCAACCAGCAACTGGCACAAGGTGTCTTGTTTAAAGAATGGATTGTTGAATTAAATGAAATAAGCCTATCCCATAGGACAAGTATCCCTTGTTTTCTCTCAATTGTGGGAGCTAGGGGAAAACAACAACAAAAAAACCCCAAAGACCATGGTCATGAAAATAAAAAGAGTTACTACAGAGGTAAAACAGGAGAGGAAAAGGGGAAGAAGAAAGAGGGATAAGAAGGGGTAATAGAAGGGGAGAATATGATCAAAGTATATTATATGCATGTATGGAACCAGCATAATGAAATCCTTCCTATGTATAGCATACTATTCACCAAGAACAATAAAGAAGAAATTAGAAGGGGAAAATATTGTCAAAGGTCTTCCCTGAGTAGTTCCCCACTTAAAATGTTTTCCCTTCTACCTTCCTGGTCTTACCTGAGAATTCCTTTTTCTTGGCTCTCATGAATTCAGACCAGAAGTACCATCCCCAGTGGCTTCCTCTTAATTTTACCTTATTCTCCTCTTGTTGCAATCATTTCTTTTGTCAGCTCCTGAGGGACAAAGACCTTGAATTTCCCCCACCCCATTCTCTCCCATCAACATAGAGACAACTGTTGGTTGTCCACCAATGTTTATTGAACCAATAATGCTTTTCACAAAATGAAAGCGGGTTTGACTTCCAATGACAGTAAAAATCCTCCTTTGGCTTTCTAGATTAAAACCAGAATTGACCCCAGTAATTTCCCTCCTCTTCCTTTCAGTAGTAGGCACGCACTGATAAATCTAAACATCTGGAACATGTTAGCTCCGGCGTGGGAAGTATGAACTGGGCAGGAAGGTGTGGGTGGGAGGGTGGTCAGGCTATGGGGGATGTCTCTCCATTTGTACCTTCCTTGTAAAGGAATCTGGGACATTTCTTTTATTCACATACATTCAAATTCCCCACAACACTGCATCTTTTTCTATCAGTTGTGACAAAAGAAGCACCAAAACAAAATGCGGCCAGTTCTGTTGGGATGATCGCAGGCATTGACAGAAAGCTGGGAAGACAGAGCAACTCAGAATCTCTTTGCCAGAACTCTTGATGGTTGTTTAGCTCACTTTGGGTCAGTTGTGTGCCTATGTTTTTTTTGTGTGTAGGAATTTGTGTTTGTATGTATGTACATGTATACATATGTGGTGATGAGTATGTGTATGTTTGCAAGAGTTGGTGGTATTATACGTGTATGTACGTGTGTGTGAAAGAGAGAGAGAGAGAGAGCGCACTTCATGTTCTTTGTGGTCCAGAGTGGTTTTGTTGGGTTCTATGCAGGAGTAAGAATTGGGCAGAGAAATAATTATAGTTAAGAGAGAATGAAAGTGGACAGCAGTGACTTTGGGTCACACTTTTCGTTCTCACCTCTTCTCTAACCCTCATATCCACACTCCTACCCCACCTACTCTTTCCCTTGCTGAGTTTTCCTGTGTACTCTGTAGATGTTAAGTCATCTGTGTGGTAAGGTTGCTCCTCAAACAGTAAATATCTGCTGAGTGATCACCATGAACAAGGCAACAAAATTCCACTTGTGTGGATTTTTCTATTTGCCCCAAGTGGTTGAGTTCCCCCCAGAAGCCAACAGATAAACATTTACCTTTATACCTGTGAATAACAAGGATATTGAAACTCCTTTTGTTCCGAGGATCTCAGGATGCTTTTCCTGTTTCCTCCCTTATTTGATTTGGAAGCATCCATGAAGTTTTAGAGCTGATATTCCCTTCTATTAATTATTATTATTATTGTTGTTGTTGTTGTTGTTGTGCTTGCACTGGGATTTGAACTTAGGGCTTCTTGGTTTCACTTAGCCTTTTCTGCTCATGGCTGGCACTCTACCATGTTAGACATGCTTCCACTTCCTGTTTCTACCATTTTGTTATGGAAGAAATAAAACCTAGGGATAAGTGAATTTGGTCAGGCAGACATAATTATGTTGGAGGGACTTTCATCGTCCTTTGGATGATACTGTCTTTCTAACACAAAGTTAACAAGTATTAGTGGGAATATCATCACTTATCCTTTTATTGGTCACAGCCTGAAAGATGAGAACTCTGCAGATCAATGCTCCTTACGAGGCTTTGCCAGGTGTTTTGAGCACAAAGCTTCCTAAAATTTCTAAAAAGTCATTGAGTTACATGACATGAACATGGGTAAAAGAACTCATACAATTATAGTAGAAAATAACTATATTTTTACAGTTTTAAAAATTGTCTTAAGAGAGATGCTTAGCAAGGAGCCTGTGCATTGGGGGTGTCTGGGAGAGGGTTTGGCATAGGTTGCTGGCTCTCTTTCTGGTCCTCCAGCCTTTAGCTGGCATCAACCAACCTTAATTTAACATTTCTTCCCAAGATGAATCCAGACCATTCATTTAAATTCATTTGAAAAATGAATTGATGTCCACTTAAGATTCAAGGAATGGGTGGGTGCTGGATTTAGAGTCTAAACTTCTTTACCACAGCTTCAACTACAGTGAGGACTAGAACAATTTAGGTTTACCAGAAAAACTTCACCACTAAGATCCTATTTACTCTTATAAGGTCTACAGGAAAACCAAAAAAGTTGTTGGGTGTCAGTGCTTAGAGATATTACAGGCATAATTGCAGCTTCCCCACATGTCAGGGCTTAGAATAAGCTCTGAAAAAGAAATGGATCAGGGCGTGGAACCCAGAGCTCAGGAGAAGTATCCAGGATTCTTATAAAAGCTCCAAGCAAGTAGCCAGGAATGGTGGTGCATACCTATAATTCCAGCTACTTTGGACACAGAAGTAGGAGGATCACAGTTTGAGGCCAGCCAAGGAATGGTTAGGTATGATGCTATCTGAAAAATAAATTAACAGTGAAAGGACTGTGGATATAGCTCAAGTATTTTGAAGTTCTGGATTTAATCCCCAATGGTACAAAAGAGAGACCAACACCCCCCAAACTCCAAGGAAGTATACATCTTGGGCAAATTTTAGGCTTCTTAGAATATTTCTCCATCTTCCCTATTTTCTCATTTCCTTGCTTCAACTGTAAGGGAGCAACAAGAGTCCACTAGAAACTGTGTTAAGGTTTTTTTTTTTTCATTGCTGTGACAAATATCTGAGAGAAACAGGTTAAAGGAGGAAGGTTTTATTTTAGCTCATGGGTTCAAAGTTTTCAAGTGTTCATGGACTTGCTCCAATATGGTTAGGCTGTGGTAAAGCAGAATACATGAAGCCTGTGACTGAGGAGGACTTAAAACAGCAGCCATGAAGCAGAGACTGAGAGAAGAAAGAGCTGAGGACAAAACCGAGCATCCGATAACACACTCCCATTGATTTACACCCCCCAATTATGAACACCTCTGAAAGTTTCCACCACCTCCTCAAAATACCATCAATTATGACTTCTATTAGTAGACTAATCAATTGATTAGATCAGAATTATGATGATCTAGTCACCTCTCAATGAGTGGAGCCACCAAATGGAGATCAAGTCTTCAATATATGAGCTTTTTTTGGTTGTTCATAGTGTGTGTGTGTGTGTGTGTGTGTGTGTGTGTGTGTGTGTGTGGCAATAGTTCTTAATGAAAACCCTTAACTCTCACTCAAATGTATGTCTTTCAAAATTCAGATCTAATATGTTAACTCTTAAGGGGCTGAAAAGTAGGGCAGGAGATTAGGTGATGCAGGTGGGTATTTCATAAATGGGATTCACACCTATTCATACATAAGAGGCCTATGGGAACTCGATCCCTTTCTATGACATGAGCGGAGTAGGCACATGCACCATCTCGTAACCAGGAAATGAGTTCTCACCAGGCATGGAACCTGCTATTGCCTTAAGCTTGGACTTCTCAGACTCTACAAGTGTGGCAAAATAAGCTTCTGTTGTTTAAGAAACCATCTACTCTATAATACTCTGTCAGAGTAACTTGATAATCCAAGACACACATCTCAAACTGTGTGTTGTCTTACAGGGGTAGAAGCTGTTCCATACCCATTCATACCTTCCTAGAGTTTAGGCAAAAGATTTCTTGGAGGAACATTTTTTTCTTTAAAACAAGGAAGATGCATTTGTGTATTTACCCATGAATGACCAGTGTTTATAGGATGCCTAGGGATGCTGTAAGTAAAGGAAGAGTCACTATTTTCTCTTGTCACTCATGATCTAGAAAACAATGCAAATGAGATCTGCAGATTGATCCAATGGGTCCTCAGTACAGGTGATCAGTCTCATCGGACAGTGAAAGTTTAGTGAAGGTTTAGTGAGGTTTAGTGAAGCTTCCCTTTAAATATAGGAACTCTTCACTTAGGGTTCTTGACTTCGATTGCAGAATAAGAATTTCTGGACACGTCACAATGGTAAGAAAACTTGGCAGAGCTTTATTAAAACAAACAAGGAAACAGACAAATGGACAAAAAAGCAAATGGAAGGGCAGGGGCACACTCTAGCAGAGTGTGGGTGCTCTCATAGGGACACAAAGACACAGACACAGATACACACAAGGAGACACAAAGAGAGATACACAGCTCCGTGGGCTGTTGGGTATTTATGGGGTAAGGGCAGGGGGTCTGGCTTTAAGTTATGCAAAGCAGGTGCTTTGTGTTTGCTTTAACTACATCTGGTGTTATTCTCTGAGTTTCCAGGTAAGAATGCATCCTGCCATAAAACAGATCCTTAGCCTTGATACAAGGAGACATCCTGCTATCTGCATTTTGGGGCATCCTGTCAGGCAGTTGTGAATTCTTGGGTGAGACATGCATCCCTTAGGAAAGAATGCATTCAGTTGCCTCTGTTTGAAGCAAAGATAGCATTTCTAAGTTTTTAGATAACGTATTTCTGAGTTGCCTACACAAGGCCTCAGTTTCCATAAGTTATCCTGCTTCAAGTCTGTTCCTTATGTTCTCCAGTAGTTGCGCAATAGTTCACGTTAATTCAAACAGTTGTTTCAATCATTCTGTAACTTTGAACTTTGGACCAGTGGGTTGAATTGCAGTTATAAAGATTGGCTCAAATTTTCCTAGTCAACTGGCTCTGAAATCCCCTACCATGTGATAAATGTTGTTTCATTCCTGTGGTTTTCTTGGAGAAGAGCTCTGTAAATGGTGGGACACAAAACGATCTCTCTGAAGATGCCTTCTTTAACTATGAGGAGCAATATTCCATAGCAAACGACATCATCTACTTTCTTCTTTACTTCCAAGTCCTCTTTTAGTCCTGTAGCTGCTAGTCTTTTCACTAAGGATAGGCTTTCAATTAACTAGCTTGCATTTTTAGTTAAGATAACAACGTTCATAGTCAAAATCATTCCAGCAAAGAGCTCACATAAGAAAATAGTGTGATCGTGTTGACAGAAAAATACTCTGAGCCAGGCATGAATTCTTGCTCTACTTAAAATCATGGGCCCTTAGAAAGGTCTTCAATTCTCCATTACTTTTTCCATATAATGAGGGCACTGTAGTCTCTCTGATGATGCTTTTTCGTCTTTGTTCACTTATGCCAAGGCTTTCTTTCTGTTAGTTATTTAAATTATCTTTAAGTAGTTGCACAGAGGAGTTCCAATACAATATATTAAGTTATGAGTAGAATGGGTCATGATCAGTATCATCCTTTCCATCATTCTCCATCTCTCCTAACCCCACCCATCCCTCAAGTTATCTAGTTCTATTTTCACATATGTACATTGACTATTACATGAGTCAAGGCCTTCACATCCAGCTTCCCTGGATATTCCCTGTGCATCCTTAGCATTGACATCTGTCTTTCACATTATCCTGCAACTTGGTCAGATTTGCTTTGACATATAAATAATGGTTTCCCTCCCAAATCTTTGAGTAAAAATTGGTATTCCAGATGGAACACACAACAGCCCACCTCCAGGATGTACCTATACTTTAGAAGTATTGTTATTAAATTAATATTCAGGGCTAAAAATATCTAACAGATATGCATCAGTAAGAATATTCTGGCTGTTGAAATATTAACGTTATTTCGACTAGTATATACTTGTTCCCCAGGTAGCTGAGCATTATCCACTTCCTGCATCTTTCCTTTCCATGGGCCCTAAGGATCCAGGAGGTAAAGTGCTAAGGCCTGTCCTTAGAACCCCAGGATCCAAATCCTTGTTTAGGAATTGTATCTTTCTTTCAAACGATCCTCTTACTTCTAAGATGCTGGTTAGAGTAAAAGACCAACTGAAGCCAAAGTCAAATGACTTGAAGACTGTGAGTGAAGTTCATGTTTTTAGAAGCTTTTCTTTTTTCCTTCTACTGTCTGACGAAGTGGATCTTAGCAAAAACTTATTTGTACCAAAATCATACCATAAAACCACTAAGAGTGAACCCAGGTGGCAGATCCTCTCCATTAGAAATCATGAAGGCAGGTATCCAAGGAAAGAGGGGAAAAGTCCAACTGTTGGCCAAGTTGTAATACAGATCAAACATCCCCCATCCAAAAACAGCATCTCACATGCACCAAAATCCAACGTTATCTGAGCTCCAACATGACATTGTAAGTGGAAAGTCCACACTGGCCTCAGGGAATGACTGGCCAATCTAAACAGGCGCAGTAAAATGTACAAGATAATCTTCCCACTATGTGGGTTATTAAGTCCATATCAAACACACATGAATTTCCTGTTTTAGACTTGGGCTCAAGCTTTTAGGTATCTCATTATGCATAGGCAAATATAGCAGAAACCTGAAAACATTTGACCCAAACATTTTGGACAGAAATGCTCAAGCCATAGTACCTTCTTAGCACATCATCCTGGTCCTGTTTGACCGCGTATTTCACAAGGACTAGCATTGCAACACTCCGGAGGGCATGTGAGGGTGAGAAGCCATGATCAGCTCATCGGATGCTGGGTAGGGTGTTTATGCTGGTTACCAAGCCTGTTCAAATGGGTAGAAATCTTGATAAAAGTTAGCTTGTTTAGCAAGGAAATCAATTTTCACAATGTATTAGCTGACTTGTGCTGAAAAGACTGGCATTAGGCTTCCTTCAGGCATAGTTGAACTGAGGGCTCAGTTGGTATTCTCAAGACACTGCACCAGGACATCTCTGGGCTCTGCCTTCCTTGCTGTGGACTTTAGTCTTGGCTGCATGAAATATCAAGATGGTGGCCAGAGCAGCAACTCCATCATCAACAGTCATCCCAGGTTTCAGGCCCAGTGGGTAAGAATAGGAGTCAGCCTCCAAAAACATCCAAAGAAAAACCTGCTTATTTCCCATTGGCTATGATCGGGTCACATTACCACTCTCTACCAATCAGAGAAAAATACAATTGACTGATGGATACAGGCTTGTATCCTGGACCACATAAAAATCACAGAAACCACAGCCCCTTAAGAGTGAGAAGGACTAGCTTTAAAGAAGAAAATCAGAACACATTGACTAGACAGTGAACTAATACCAGGGCAGTAAAATCAACAGATGTCCACTACAGTGGGGCTATTGGCTTTAGTTCTACTACTACTGGGGCAAAGCAGCTAAGAATAAATTCAGCAAATCACATACTTGCACTGAAGAGAAGAGGCACATGACTGTAAGGAGCTCAGCCTCTTTTCTCTGAATAGAGAAAACATAGTTCATACTATCAAAGACAGATGCTTGTTTATTCTGTACTGAGCCCTCTTAGCCAAGAGAATTCCAAACATCCTTTCTTCTGTAGTTTGATGGTGGCTTTACAACTCTTATAAAGAGAAACTGGTGAAGGGGATTTAAAATGGAGTCAGAACTATGTCTGGAGGAGAGTTAAAGCTGCATTACTTCACAGTTCTGGAATTCATAGCAACACAAAGTCATCTTATTGGCTCTAAGAGGTGCATCTTTTTAATCTATGAAACAACTTTATATGGATGAAATTGACATCTTAAGAGATTCCTCCACCCCACTTCCTGCCCCAAGACTGAACTATGAAATAATTCCTGTTATTTTTAATATATACTATTCTCTTGGATTTTTTTTTTTGTCTGTCGTGGGTCTTGAACTCTGGGCCTGAACGCTGTT
This sequence comes from Dipodomys ordii, assembly GCF_000151885.1. Classification (NCBI taxonomy): domain Eukaryota; kingdom Metazoa; phylum Chordata; class Mammalia; order Rodentia; family Heteromyidae; genus Dipodomys; species Dipodomys ordii. Next base: position 15,990,276 of record NW_012267240.1, read on the forward strand.
CCTCAGCTCTTCAGCTCAAGGCTAGTGCTCTATCACTTGAGCCATAGCTCCACTTCCAGTTTTCTGGTGGCTTATTGGAGATCAGAGTTTCACGGACTTTTTTTTGGCCGGGGGGGGGGGGTGTCCAGTCATGGGGCCTGAACTCTGGGCCTGGGCGCTGTCCCTCAGCTTTTCAGCTCAAGGCTAGATCTCTACCACTTTAGCCACAGTGCCACTTCTGGCTTTTTTCTTTTTTGCTTATGTGGATTACAGGTGTGAGCCATGGGCGCCGGGCTTTTCTGTTGGATCTTGGGAGGCAAAACATTACATGCAACATTTTTTTTTGCTGTGTGATAGGACTTTTTGCTCTCATTTTTCATGTCCTTTGGTATATTATGAAGTCACACCCTTTTTAGAAAGGCAAATTCCGAAGCAGTTACTATTGTTTTCTTATAACACATTAATTTGAGATAACTGGTCTGAGGAGTTGTGTACCCAAATTGCCCATGACAATGCTATTGGCATGGATTTTAGTAGTAGTACAAATTTTGGGAACTGGTCTCTGATGATAAACATTTGAAGTTTGTTTTTTTTAAGTTATTATTTTAATAGAGTCTTGGTGTTTTTTGCCTGGGGTCAACCTAGGATCACCATGTTCCTATTTATGTTTTGTGTACATATGCAGACATGCACCACTACACCAGGCTTGTTTGTTGAGATGATGGTCTTGCTAACTTTTTTCTGGGTTGACCTTGAACCATAGTTTTCCTGATCTCTGCTACCTGGAATTACGGGCGTGAACTACCACACCTAGCTGGAGATAGTTTCTGGAAAATATTTGTTCTCAACCTAGCTGAAATCAGTTCTTTGTAAGCTGTTACTAATGCTAATTTAATGAAACTAATCTCTCTGAACTGAAAAAGCATCTATCTTTACTGAACTTGAGAGAATGGTGGATTCTGATTCAGATGAGATTTTAGCTAGGAAATGGCAACGTAGAATGAATTTGAATGTTTTTATAGTACATATAATACATATTCTATGGTACGCACAATCTCTGTTCCACTGTGATTACAGAGAAGTTCTGGCTCTCATACATGGAATCCATGTTTCAACTCTTTATCATGGTCTAAGTATTCTCTGTCAGATGAAATTCTTAGAACGAATGATGGACACAAGTATGGCAGGCTAGGAAGGTGGTAAACACCTTTAAGAGATCTTCAAGATCTCACAGGAGTGGCCCACAACAGGCACTCAAAAAATAGTTAATCAGAACAGAATGCCAGTGGCTCATGCCTGTAATCCTAGCTACTCAGGAGGCTGAGATCTGAGGCTCATATTAATCTACTTCTCTCACTTCTAGCAGCATCAAGATATTCACCTTAGAGACATCAAAATATTTAGTGTGGCAATTATTTTAAAAACTGCCAATGGGAATATACATGAGTACAACCTTTACAAAGAATAGCATGGAGGTTCCTGAATAAACTAAAAATAGACCCATTATATAGATACCCAACATTGTGTCTCTATCTAAAACAAGTGAAATCAACACATTAGCCAGATATCTACACAGCTATGTTTATCACAGCCCTATTCACAATAGTTAAGACCTGGAGTCAGTGTTGGAGCCCATCAAAGAATAAATGAATAAATAAATGTGGTACATATACACACATGATGGAATATTATTCACTCAGAAAGAATATAAAATACTGCCATTTGTGACAAAGTAGACAAAATCTGGATAATGTGTTAAGTAAAATAAACCATAGAAAGACAAGTACTATATATTCTCTTTCATATGTGGAAAATATAAACATCAACTCAGATGTAGAATAGTGATTAATAGAAATTTAGAAGAGGTGGGGAAGGAGGGTGATGGATTCGAAGTTGTATGCTTGTGCTGAGATATCACATGGAGCAACAATAATACCATAAACACACATTAATAAAAAACGTTAAGAGAGAATGTTACACTAGGGGAATATTATTCAGAGAGAATATGTGTAGCTTTTTTACCAGTAGCTGACCCTATGTATTAAAAATGTACATAAAGCCGGATGCTGGTGACTCACGCCTGTAATCCTAGCTACTCAGGAGGCTCAGATCTGAGGATTGCAGTTCAAAGCCAATCCGGGCAGGAAAGTCAGTGCGACTCTTATCTCCAATAAAACCTCCAGAAAACTGGAAGTGGCGCTGTGGCTCAAGTGGTAGAGCATTATCCTTGAGCTGAAGAGCTGAAGGACAGCGCCGAGGCCCAGAGTTCAAACCCCACAACAGACAAAAATAAAACAACAACATAAAATCAGCTCCCTGAATTATGAAAAATAAGATACAATGTTGATTCTTCCACAATATTGGCAGAATTTCTATAATCTGGAGGGACCTATCACCATTTTGTCTAAGTTGTTAGTTCCCTAAATGTATCCATCTTAGAGGATCCCTGAGTTATACCATTCCAATGGTGACATGTGTAGATATTGGACACCCTAGAAATGTGTCATCTGACACCCCCATGTTTTGTTTTGTTTTTATTTTTGTTTTTTTCTTTGTCGGTCATAGGGCTTGAACTCTGGGACTGGGCACTGTCCCTCAGCTCTTCAGCTCAAGGCAAGCATTGAGCTACAGCACCACTTCTGGTTTTCTGGTGGTTTATTGGAGATAAGAGTCTCACAGATGTTCCTGCCCAGGCTGGCTTTGAACCACGATCCTCAGATCTCAGCCTCCTGAGTAGCTAGGATTACTGGCATGAGCTACCAGCACCCAGACAAATTGTTGAACTTGTTGTTTGTTCCAAACCCTCAGTTCCCAATTTCTCAGATTTTGACTCCTCCCTACTTTGTAAGTTTACAAAAACATGTTACAACAATTTAACGCTTTATTTTTACTTTCTCTGCTTTGCTGATTGCTGGGGTTGGAACTCAGGAAGAAGAATCCCAGGAAGAGCCTACGTGCCCTGTGGTGGAGCAGACAGCGACATCAGGTAGAGTGCCTCAAGTATGGCTTTTTTGCTGAGCTGCTGTTGCCAAAAGCAGGATTCAGAGCATCCAAGAGCACTGCAGATTGCAAAGGAAAATCTGTATGTCACAAGTGATTGGAAACATCACTAGGAATGTCAGTGAGTGATGGGTTCCAGACTCCACATCTGGGTGGTGTGGTCACAATGCAGAACACAGCTTTTCCTTTTCTTTTGTCTTTGCTTTATTGATGACAGTCCAGGAACCAACACTGGTGAAGTAGATGGTGGTGATGATGATGAAAATATGTTAGCTTCAGTAATGCAAAAATATGGCATGTGACGGTTATTTACTAAAGGACTCAGGATTCGCTGGGAAAGATGAGGTCAGTTTGTTGGTTTGGCATGTTAGTATCTAGTCAAACTTGCAGCTTTGTTAAGAGCTATTTATGCCGTACTGTACTCATGTGGAAAGGCACACATTAGAGTGTTAGGTTTTAAATAAGAAGAGGTGGTTGCCAAGTAAGAACCACACCATGCACGTGGTATTCAGGTAAGGGGTAGGTTTATTCATAGTTCTGGCTGGCACTAGGCCAGGTTAGCACTCCACGTGTCTGGGAAAGGCCTGGGAAAAGGAGCATCTGGCCCTGGGCTAGGCCTTATTAGGGTGGGGGAGGGGGTGAGGAAAGGTGTGGCCACATCTAATCCAGGTGTGACCTCAGTGGATGCGGATATGACCTCTTCCCGGTGTGCCAGTTGCCTAGGTAACTGCAGGTACTGGGCGGAGACTTTGCTAGAGGAGGGTGGAGTCTGCTTGCCATCCAGGAGTGGACCTTACATAGAGGATTTAGAACTCAGTGTATGACTAAGGTCTGGAGGATAGGAGAAGTAACAGTTGATATAAGAATAAACATAGCTGAATGGGCTTACCAGTAATGAAAACTAAATCTTAATACTCTTGTGATCTATTTTACAACTGCTTTGAAATTTTTTTTAATATGAGTTAGTATTAGATGATGGCTCCAAATGAGTTTGCTGCTGAGAGAAGCTCATGTTCTTAGAATTTAATGGAAATCAGGGAGCAGGGATAAGAAATTAGATGTGATCATGGGAAGGATTATGTGAAGTCTGGGGCAAAGGCCACCCCCCCCCCTGCACTGATATAGATGCAATTAAGCAAAGCCACCATTTTCCTGTACACCCATTTTCCCCTTACCAGGCTGCCTGTACTCCCACCAAGACTAAGCTTGCTTTAGTTTAATGCTTTCTTTGTCACTGCGATCTCCTTGTAGAGCTTTGGGTGTGAGGAGCATCACTTTCAGATAAAAGATACAGGGCTTCTCACGCTTTGTAAAATTTGCTTGAGCACTCTGATTTTGGAGTGTTTCCTCCATTTATCTCCTCTTCCTCTTCTTCTTTCTCTTCCTCCTCCTTCTCCTATCTCCCTCTCTTCCTCTTATTCTTTTACTTTTTGTAGCACTGGGGATTGAACTAAGGGTCTCACTTGTAGTCACACTTGCCCTAGACCTCACTCACTTTTGCCATGTCTTCAGTCCTTTTTTCTTTTTCCTTTCCAGAGAAGATTTCTCACTTAGTCGGGCAATGGTGGCTCATGCCTGTAATCTTATCCACTCAGGAGGCTGAGATCTGTGGATTGAAGTTTGAAGCCAGCCCAGGCAGAAAAGTCCCCATGAGACTTTTATCTTCAATTAACTACTCAAGAACTGGTAGTGGCACTGTGACTCAAAGTGGTAGAGCAGCACTAGCTGTGAGCAAAAGAGCTCAGGGCCCAGGCTCTGAATTCAAGGCCTAGGATTTACCTACTCTGCCCCTCCTCCAAACCCCAGAACTCTTTCTTTTTCCCAGGCTGGTCTTGCACTATGATCTTCTTGTCTCTGTCTCCTGTATAACTTGGATTACAGATGTGAACTACCAAACTAGGCTGATTCCCACTTCTTTTTCCAGGATTTCTTCCCCAATGGGTATCTTTCTATTATTTCCTTTGTGTACTCATACCTTTAGTTTTAGTTCATTTGAGTCAGATGCTTGATATTTATGAATCATTCCTTGAAATCTTGTTAGGTTAATCTTCTAGATTGTTTGAAAAGAATGTCTGTTCTTTTCGTATATTTTCATATATGAACACTGATTGAATGTCTACTATGTGCTAGATACCATAGTAGGAATTATGTTGGATTAAGAGTGTTAAAAACATCCAGGCACTGGTGGCTCCTGCCTGTGATTCTAGTTACTCAGGAGGCTGAGATCTGAGGATTGCTGTTCAAAGGCAGTTTATTCAGGAAAAGTCTGTGAAACTCTTATCTCCAATTAACCACCAACAAGTTGGAAGTGTTGCTTAAGTAGTTGAGTGCTAGCCTTGAGCAAAACAAGCCCAGGATGGGGTTGGGAAGGTGGATCAGTGGTAGAGCGCTTGCCTTGCATGCCTGAGGCCCTGGGTTCGATTCCTCAGCACCACATAAGCAAAAAGAAAAAAGCTGGAAGTGGCGTTGTGGCTCAAGTGGTAGAGTGCTAGACTGTAGCTGAAGAGCTAAGGGACAGCACCCCACGACCTGACCAAAGGGAAAAAAAAAGCTCAGGAACAGTACCCAGACTCTAACAAACCCAAGGAATGCCACCCAAAACAAAGACCTTTTATTGAAAAATGCCATTTAAAAGTGTGCTGGATTCTTTAGATAGAATATTTATGTCATCACAATAAAGAAAACAGTTACAAAATGGAACCTGGGCTATGTTTATAATTTTGTACAGAAAAAGGAAGAATAAAGTCAGGACCCATGAAAAATGGTGTCATATTGGGTGGCAGCCTTGTGGAGCTAAGTCTCTAAATCTTCCTTGGATATGGCCAGGAAGTTGTATTAATTAGAGAGAATAAAGCAAAGATGCTTTGCTAATAGTGGCCTAGCAACAGGAACTGGGTATTGGTAAGAAGGCACAGTTTGAAGCCTTCCAGCATGGAGGACAAGCCAGTTTTTGGAAGGAGCTGAGGACAAGGTCATACACTCTCTCCCTTGGGCATCAGCCTCTCTTCTCGTGAGTTGCTATTCTGGAAGCAACTTTTCTGTATTAGTTAGAATTTTCCAGAGAAACAGAAGCATTGGAATGTAGGCTTCATAAGAGATGAATGATGAATGATGTGCTCATGTGATGTTGAAGGCTGAAAAGTCTCAAGACTTATCTGAAGGCCCTGGGAAACTAGTAGTAACTCTAGTTCAAGTTCAAAGATCTGAAAACCAGAGGAACCACTGTTATTGTGAGTCTCAGTCTACCAGCAGTGGAAGACTGAGGTCCTGGATCCTGCAGTCTGGCAGGAAACAAAAAGAGCAAGTCCCTCCTTCCTCTGCCTCTGCTCATGATAGCTGGAGATGATTCTACCCTGAATCCTTGGCCTGCATATTACTGTATATTATGGCATTTCCAGCCCCTGAGCCAAATCAAACAGGACTAAACATTAGTTCAGTAAATAACACTGTACCATTGCGGTATTTCTAATAGGCCTCAGACTTTAGTGAGGCTTGATCAAAAAAAAAAAAAAGCAGTAAAACTCTTTCCCAGATCAAAACTGCAAGTTATAACCATCATTCAGGAAAGTGTTATGTCCTTGAAGCTATTCTGGGTCTCAGCAGATGCCTCCTATTTTATATTTTATTATTATTATTATTTGTTGGTACTGGGGTTAGAACTCATGATTTTGTGCTCACTAGGCTAGCTTTTTTGGCTGACACTCTACCACTTGAGCCACATCTCCTGCCCTGAGAGAATTCTGTGAAACATTTTTGTTTTCTTATCTTTAAGTAATTGTACAAAGGAGTTGTCATTCATCAAATCAGTTTATGAATACAGTGCATATTGGCCAGTGTCACCCCTTTCAACATTTTCACCCATCCCTCCCAACCCACCCCTTCCCTTACTTTTCTTAATTTTAGGTTATGTGTTGAAGTTTTTGCAACTTAACAAAGTAGTTTGTGTGTACAATGCATCTTGATCTGTGTCACTACTTCAACACCATTGCTCCCCTTTGACCTACCCCTGCCCTTCTATTTCTCAATTCTGTGCATTCTCCTCTCTTCCCCCTTCATTTTTCCACCCTTTTCCCCTTGACCTCACGCTCCCTTCTGGCAAGTACCTATTTTCTGATGCTTATTTTGTTGGGCTTTGACTTAGTCCTTTTAAAGAATTAAACTATTTATGCTCTCCATAGAGTCTATTACACATCAGTTAATTCATTTGTAACCCTTGCTTACCACCCAATGTCTTTACTTGTGAAATTATAGGTGCATTCTAGCTATCACAAATGAGGGAAACCATGCAACCTATGTTTCTGACCTATCTCTTCAATGAGCATCAATGCAAAACTTCTCAATAAAATTCTGGCCAACTGAGTCAACAGTTAACAACAAAAAAAAGTAAATAACTATCCCTCCCCCCACACCCATCCAAATACACTCTGATCAAGTAGGATTCATCCCAGGAATGCACACCCGAGAGAATTCTTTTTGCAAATAAATTACACCTTTTCCAAAGCAACAGCAACAAAAAGTGAAACATGTTGCCTCTATTTCCTTATTCCTCTTTCCTATGCATTGGTTTATAAACAGGGCTACTAGTGTTGAGGATAGTGGTACACAACTATAATCCCAGCTTTTGAGAGGCTGGGGCAGGATGAGCATGAGTTCAAGGCTGGCCTAAGCTATCTAGCAAGACCCTGTCGAGAGAAAGAAAGAGAGAGAGAGAGAAGGAAGGAAGGAAGGAAGGAAGGAAGGAAGGAAGGAAGGAAGGAAGGAAGGAAGGAAAGAAAGAAAGAAAGAAAGGAAGGAAGGAAGAAAGAAAGAAGGGGGGAAAAAGAAAATGACCAAAATGAACCAGGTCAAGTATATTTGCTGAACAGCTTTTAAGCATGTTTAAAATTCAAGGACAGTTTGCAGAATCTCTATTATCTGTTAGATTGCACTCAATTTGTGCTACCAAGGTCTCAAAGATTCCAACACCTAGTCTTACAAAGGCCATCCTGTAAGTTAGAACCATTTTATGTCTGCCAAAGGGTTTTTTTTATTTTAAATCAGAATACTGTCTTTTTGCTAAAGGTCTTCTGGAGCTGAGTGGGCTCCATCCTATTTTCTGAGCTGACTGCGTTTCATTTATGCTGAAGAAAATGTTCATTTCCTGTACAAGTTGACCCATTGCAACAATGAGATGTAGAAGACACTATGTTGAAAAAGGAACTTTACAATTTAAGGAGGGGTGGAGTGGGTGGGATGGGGGGGAGTGTAGTTGTGGAAGTGGGAAGGAAGGGATGGTAGGGGAAAAACAAAGGAGGAGGCAACAATGCTTGATAAGAAATGTACTCATTACCTTGCTCATGTAACTGTAACGCCTCTGAACAGTATTTTCACAATAAAAAACTTATTTAAAAAAAAGAAAGTTTTCATTTCCTGTGGTTTGTAAGTTACTTAAGTGTGAAGTAACAAACCTCAAACAGTTAAAACTCTTCAACTAAAAATGCAAGCAGTGAAGAAAACAATATATGTATTTTTGTAACCTTGATGGGGAAGTGAGACCAGAGTTACAACAAGCAGTAACAGTATGGGCGAGGTCAGACCTCATGGTCAGGTCCACCCATCAGGCCTACTTGATGGGCAAAACAAGGAAATCCATTTTCTGATCATTCAAAAGAAAGTGTGCTTTTCTGTTTATGTTTATGATGGCAGAATCATCATATTTCAATCACACATTCACTTTGACTACACTAATAAGTTTGTTACCTTCACACAGACACAAATATTCATTTGACATATGAATGCATGGACCACCATTTATATAAAACAGCCTGTGGTGTAAAACAACACCAACCAAGACTGTTGCTGATCTGGGTGTTTAACAAAGCAAATGGTTTTAAAGCACAAGAACATCAGAGATGCATCAGATGCAGGTCATGCCTTTGAAAAGAACAATCATCTTTTTTCTATAAATATTTTTTATTGTTATCATAAAGGTGATGGACAGAGGGCTTACAAGTACACAAGTCAGAGCACATTTCGTTTTGAACAGTGTCACCCCTTCCCTCGTTTTCTCCCGGTTTTTCCCTCCTGTCCCCACCCACAAGTTGTATAGTTCATTTTCCACAGTGTCTAGTGAGTACCACTGCTGCATTTGTTCATTCTTTGTCCCGTCATTTCTGTGCTCCTCCTTACTTTCCCCAAAACAGATAACTAACAAACAAGATAAAAGGAAAAACAAAAACAACAACAAAGAAAAACCTCTTGTTTTCATTTCTCGGAGCTTATTTCAATAAATATAATTTTATATGATCAGATGCACATAGCTATGGAGCCTTTGTGATCCTCTCCTAAGAATACCCTCCTTTGGTCTCACTCTGTGTGACTGCCTAGAGACCTGTATAATTTATTCATGTCCCAGTGTATTTTTTTTGCTCTTTCATCACCCAGTGTTTACTGGATTTCTAGACACCCTCGAGTAACCACTCTGGAAAGCAGTATGAATGTTCCTAAAAAGACTAAACATAGAGCTTTCCTATGTTTCAGCACTTCCACTTCTGAGCATTTATCCAGTAGACCACAAACAAGGCCACACTAAAGCTACTAGCACAACCATGTTCATTGTAACATTATTTACCAAGATATAGAATCAACCTAGATGCCCCTCACTGGATGAATGGATCAAGAAAATGTGGTATATATACACAACAGAATTCTACTCATCCATCAGAAAGAATGATATTATACCAAATGGAAAGTCTTAGAAAAATTATATTGAAAGTTCTTTTTTAATCTTGAGTTTACTCTGTATATCACCTTTATAATAACAATTAAAAATTTTTTTTAATTTAAGTTCAGAATTTTCCCAGTCTCTTTTCTCTCTGACAGAGAGTCTAAGTCTTCATGAAAACCTTTTACTGGAACAAATGTACTGGGTTGTAGATGACTTTTAGTGAAGACTTCGTCCCTGTATGACATGACATGGTCCCTTTATAAGACATGACTTGGGCTGGAGATGTAGTTTCTCATTGACAGAGCACTTGTGTAGCAGGTGTGAGGCCCATTTTTCTATCCTGGGGTGGTGGTAAGGGGGACTTGGCTATTTAACCTTTATTTTAGTCTAAGAGATCCCACTAGTTTGTCTCTCTTTCAGATACTAGTGATTGGAGTTTTCATTCACCGATAAGTTCTTCTCAAGAAGCAGAGGCAACTTGTGGTGGAGATATATCAAGAAAACATACTTTTCTTTTTTCTTTTAGAATCCAATATTTTCATTTCAGGGTATGTTTTAAATATTTCTAAATTTAATTTTTATCTCTAAGTAGTTGTAAAAAGTAGTTGCCATTCAACAAAGCAGTATATGAATACAAAGCATCTTAATTAATGTTACCTCTTTCATCATTCTCTCTTATCCTTCCTAATTCCCTTCTTTCACTTTTCTTAATTTTGAAGAATGTGAATTGAATTTTATAACTGCAGCCCTATGAAAGTGATATATTCCTAATTCTAAGGGCTTGGAACATTACTGGATAGAAGGCTATGGTCTCTGGCACCTAGTCACAAAGAGAGTTTACTTGCAGATATTGCATTATCAAGTATCTGCAAGAGAGAATTATTATTATTATGGTTACTATTATTATTATCATTATTACTTTCCTAACTTTTCTCAACTGATTAAGTCAGTTGGAATTGCTTTCTATGGTAAAGAGGTGATTCCTTAGTCACTAGGAATAGGTGATATTGCTTTGGATGGAGAAAGCTGCAATGCTCGGTGTCATGTACCAATCTGTTTCCAGTCCATTGACATTTTGTATTAAGACAGAGCCAGCTAATAAAACAGAATTTCAAAGTTGTCAGCACTGTCTTAAGACAAAGTTATGAATAACCCCCATGGCTCTGAAACACAGTGACCATCTTCAGAGTCTCCCAGAAAACAATCTCTCATTTTCCCCCCCATTTCTCTATATGCAGAGAGCTAATTGTTCCCAGGTTTTTTGAATTCAGAAAATTCAACAAATCACTACTGTTCATGAACAGGAAAATGTTGAAGATGAAAAAATGAAGATTTGGTTTTGTCATTTGGGTCCAAGGTACACATGACATGCTGTTAATTCACTGGACAATGAGATGCACCCATCTAGCAAGCTATTGAAACGTTCATTGTGTCTATATGTATCCTGACCTTGATAACTTTATGGCATATTATTTTATACCCAAGTTTGTGTCTTTTCAAGTGGTGGAAATGGAGGCATGGAAATTTCCAGAATTTTATCCTCCAGGTACATGTGTTACCCAGAATGGAATTTTCAGTGTGGTAGTACTTGGAGCAGAATTGCCTAATTTGTTTTACACCAGAAGATACATTGTCCTAGCCACCACCTCTGCCTCCTCCTCCTCTCTCCTCCTCTTCCCTCCTCTTCCTCTTCCTTCTTTCCTTTTCCTCTTCCTCCTTCCCCTCCCCTTTCCCTTCCTCTTCCTCTCCAGCCTTCACTTAGAATATCTTTAATGACTAGTTAAAAGAAAATGGTTTTCCCCTCCCATCTTGAAATTGACTGTTGTAAAGCATGTTCATTTATTTCCATATATAGACTCGATTTGGATGTGCTTGATATGAGTTTGAGTGGATTTGAATCACAGTATCATTTCTTCTTGAGGCCTCAAACAGGGGTTCTAATGTTCATTTTAATTGTTGATTGATTCTGGGTGAACTTAAGTAATCACATACCCCATTTTCAGCCTTTTTTCTCTTTTTAAAAATAGCTTGGAAAGCATACTTCCGGCTTCTCCTCCCTCATTGCAATCTTTGAGATTAAAAAACCCCACAGAACAGCAAAATAGCAAGGACCTTTTTCAATTGAATTATGAATTTCTTCTTGGCAAATTACCTATAATTAATCATTTCAAATAATATGAGGTATATATTCCTCACAGATATTCAGAATGCAGTAAATAATTTGGAAATACTGTAAGACGATCCTAGTATTTTAATGACTAGTGTTCTAAACAGGGAAGACACACTTTGTAGATGATTTGTGTTTGACTTGCAGCTTTCAAATATTTTTAACATAATTTTATTGTTATTATTAAGGTGTTATATAGAGAGGTTACATTACAGAGAGGTAACAAATAAAATTCTTTTTGGACAACATCACCCCTTATTTTCTTTTTTCTTTTTTTTGTCAGTCATGGGGGCTGAATTCTGGGCCTGGGCGCTGTCCCTCAGCTCTTCAGCTCAAGGCTAGCATCCTACCACTTGAGCCACAGCGCCACTTCCGGCTTGTTTTTTTCTTTTTATGTGGTACTGAGGAATCGAACCCAGGGTCTCATGCATGTGAGGCAAGCGCTTTACCACTGAGCCACCTTCCCAGGCCCAATATCACCCCTTTTTTGTCCCCCCCCAGAATTCCACTCCCATCCCTGCCCACAAGTTGAACAAATATTTTTTTAAAAAAAAATTAGTTACCAGTGTGTTGAAAAACTGGAAAATTTCATGAGAAAAATCCATGTTCCATTTTCTCTCCAACAATTATAAGATCTAGCCAAATCAGTCCTGGATTCCGAAGTAATAATAAAAGAAAAGTTAGCTTAGTTTCACCTCTAGCTGTTGCCTCCTATTCTGTCTTGCCGCCACAGTATCTGAGACTTAAACCCATAGCGTATAGGAGAAACACCAACAAATAGTAAACCTTATCATTTTTCCAGCAAGAAGAAACTCTTTCCACGTGCATGTAGTTTATGAACAGTTTTGTGTGTTTTTGCTCCTTAATCAGAAATGTTTTTGGCTGTGAGCTGAGTACCAGGTAAGGCAGTGTGGAGGCTGTTGCTATGGAAACTGGGGAGGAAATGTTAGCATCAAGCTTGCAAGCTCTTACCTCAGCCAGCCTCTTTACACAATTCCCCAAAGCTTCCTGAATTACATTCTATTGATGTGAGGAGAGAGCACTATCCTGTTCAAAGACTTATCATAATTTTAGTAACAGAGGATTACAAAAGGTTTTGCAATTATGAAGGGTATCACCAAGAAATGCAATCATGGGATGGGTTGGTGTGTCTAGACCACAAGAAATACAGGTCCAGCTCCATAGTCATGACAGAAAGTTAGTTTCAGGGAAAGCTTGGGGCCTAGATTCTTCTTCTCAGCCATTTCTTTTTATGGAAGCTGCTGTGTGCCTTCTGAAGGACGTCAGTGAAGGGTACTTATGTCTGCTCTTGCTCAGCAAGGTTGATGGTAGAAAATCACCTTGGGTACATTTGCCTGTCTGGATGGGTGCCTGGAACCTTGTAGATGGAATTTGATCAAGCATGACTCCAATGTAGACAGTAATCATAGAAAATGTCAGCTTTGCTGTCAAAGGAGAAATGGACAAAAGGGATTGTCACTGGCTTTTACTAGGCCATGGAAATAGAACAGAAACTAGAAGTAAGGTCTTTGTCCAGGTGATCACCAAGCATTTATGGAGCCTTCTTGTCATGTTTGGCACTGACTGTATGTTTTGCCTACTTTATTTTCAGTCAGAATCAGTTACTGCTCACAACCTTAATGATCATGTTTCCAGAAGTTTATACTTTATGATTTTTTTTTCTGAATCGGAATGCTTTTCATCACTTTCTGGCTTTAAGTAGGTTCACAGTATGTGGCTCATTCCAATAACTTGAAAAAGCATAAAGAAAGTGGGAAATTGTATGAATTTACTCAGGTTATGGTGACATTCTCAATTTTAAACCCATTGATTGTGTCTTGAATTAGTATGGTCTAGTCATCAAACTGGATTTTAGCGTGCCTGGGATCATATTCTAACTGGTCTATTGTGGCACCTGAACACAAAATGCTTGTTGCTCATGGTGTCTTTGACACCAAAATGCGACCAGTAACTAACACTGATTAAATTCTTGCAGTGTAGGAGGTATCATGCTAAGTACTTGATGTGGATTTCTTAGTTAATCCTCTTAACAGACCTATGTAACATGACTATTTTATCCCCTCTTTGCAGATAAGGAAACTCTAGCTTAAAAAGTCAATTTATCCAAGGACATACAGCAAGCAGGGCTTGGAGCCAGGATTCAGTGCAGTCCTGGTTAAGTCCAAAGCCATCTTAGCAGCTCTACAAAAACCAATGTCTTCTGGAAAGCATTGGGAATTTCTGAGCAGTTCCATAATAAGGTTAACTTTATATCACCCTGATCTGAACAAATTTATCAGTAGAGATCTTATATCGGTGTCCTTTAGAAAGCTTAATCTTCTTGTTTTGCTAAAGTGTGGAAAGTTTGAGACATAGTAAGTTCTTGGAATGTTCCCTGAACACACAGAGTGGAGTTCAAGTATAGAATTGAGTCATCAGTTTCGTTTAGATTTGTTGAAGTTGGATGTCTATGTTTTCACCCTCACTTCACTGTTTTAGATTATTATATTTAAATCTGGTAGAATCAAAGGCAATGACAAACATCCCCCAAACTTGGCCCTTCTCTGACTGTACAACTCCGTGTGATTGTGTGAAATTGTGTGTTTGTGCATGCTGATATTGGAGCTTGAACTCAAGGCCTTGCATTCTCATTTAGCTTTATCACTCAAGAATGGTATACTACCACTTGAGCCACACCTCTACTTCTGGTTTTTTGTTGGTCAATGGAGATAAAAGACTCATGGACCTTTCTGCCCAAGTTGACTTTGAACCTTGATCTTCAGATCTCAGCCTTCTGAGAAACCAGAATGAAAGATGTGAGCCACTCGCACCCAGCTCATGACTGCATAACTTCTGTTTGTGGTACCACTATTCACTATGCCTTCCACCTTCAAGATTGTACTGAACTCTCTCTTTTCACTTAGCCTATGGGTAAGAATTTATGTTACATTCCATTGTTTATTTCTCCTACTTCTCCTAAGTGTGTGTGTGTGTGTGTGTGTGTGTGTGTGTGTGTGTGTGTTGCAGGGAATCAAACCCAGGGCCTTACACATGGAAGGCAAGCACTCTACCACTGAGCTATGTTCCCATCCTCAACCTTGCTAGTTTATTTTAGGTCATTATTCTCTCACTCACACACCATTGTAATAGTTTCCTCACTGACATTTCTGTGTCCAGGCTTCACATGTTTTTATACATCCTACAAGTTGTTGTCATAGTTTCTGCTTACTTACAAAAATCACACCTAGACTTGGGGGAAGACAGTGTCTATGTATTTTTATTCCAATCATTGCACTGTACACAGTACTCATAGAATCAAGCCTTACCAAATGTTTACGGAACGAGGAAACTGAACACCATGAACTTGGACAATGACTTGTAAGCCACTGTGTTAGCAGATGCAAAGATCTGAAAATGAAGAAGACAGTGTCTTGTCTATGGAGAAACTGATCATGAATTTGTTCATGAAATGCCATTATTTGCAGCTGATACATTTGGGGAGGTAAAGGCAGAAAGGGCTCAGGCCTTTAGTTAGACTAAAAACAAGATGGCCATTCACTTTTTGTTTTCTCCAGCCACCCTTAGCTCTTTGGCATCTGCTGGAAAAGCCAGACTTGGCTTTGTGTTACCATGACGTCTGAGCTATGAGAGCTGATTTTTTCTCCCCACTTGTTCCTCATAAAGCCTAGGAAAGATTATTCTAGCCATATCTGAATAGCTTGAGTTAGGTGCTTACGAACAGAGGAAGTGGTTCCCTAGCAACAGGAGCCTCTAAAAGCCTCTTAGTGCCCAGTACTTCTCCAGGCCTTTTGTTTCTTTCCTTATATGTTGCCTGTCAGCAAACTTCCAGGGTGAGTGCACCTGCTCCTACAAGACCAGTCTGTTAAATTCCACTGTGTTTCCATTTTACCAAGTCAGATTCTCTTCCTCTTTGGGTCTGGGACCTTCCTTTTGAGGTTTGGGGCCTGTTTCATTCCTGGTTAGACCATAATCACCTCAGATCTTACTTCCTTCTTTGTTCTTTAGATTGTAATCCAAAATAGAAAACACTGAAGTGATGAGAATATTTGAACTGCGTTTTCTTCAATCACTATTGCACATTTTGTTAAATGTGCTAAGTGTATTAAGAATAGGTTTAATATTCCTTTGTTTCTCCACAGAAGAATTGATTCTCGCTGCATTCTTATTTCAGACTTTTTGCAGATGTCAGACAAAATCCTCATGTCTTGTATTGTTTACTGCTTTGGGGGTTTAACTCAGTTCCCTCCAATCTTTAGGCAGATATTCTACTGCTTGAGCCACACCTCCAGTTTCTTTTGCTCTCATTATTTTTGATAAAGGGCCTTACATTTTGCCCAGGTTAGCCTATTTTTGCTTCCCACCATAGCTAGGCGGAAAGACATGTACCATTAGACCCAGCTTCTCTCTGTTGAGATGGATTCTTGTGAACTTTTTTGCTTGGGCTGGCTCCAAACTGTCATCTTCCTTGTCTCTCAGCCTCCTGAATAACTAGAATTAGAGGCATGAGTTACCATGCTAGGCTAAACTCATCTTACTATAAACATCTTACTATAAACATGAATATGAAAGATAGTAGGATAAAAATAAATTATCTACTTACAGTGTGTTTATAAAAAACACTGCTTAGGGCCTTAGAGACAGTCCTTCTCTCTTTCCCTTCCGCAGCCCCAGTTTAAATTGATGGAGACCAAAGCACGTAACTCTAGCCTGAGTCTAGAACTTCTAACTAAAAATGCCTTGCTTTTTTTTGGTGTGGGGGGGGGGGTAGTTTCGGTCGTGGGGCCTGAACTCTGGGCCTGGGCACTGTCCCTCAGCTCTTCAGCTCAAGGTTAGCGTTCTAACACTTGAACCACAGCGTCACTTCCGGCTTTTTTCTTTTTGCTTATGTGGTGCTGAGGAATCGAACCCAGGGCCTCTGGCATGCAAGGCAAGTGCTCTCCCACTGAGCCACCTTCCCAGCCCCCTTGCTTGGTTTTTAAATAGCAATATGCATGAAAGCAGCACTCTCATAGGAGAGGGGCAAGCATCTGCCTACCAGTCGGCAGTAGCTTGGAAGAACTGAACATCTGGCCAAGACTGCTGGTGATGCTTGTCAGTATGCAGCTAATCGTAATTGAGCTTAACAGCCCCGGGAACTCTGGTCATCTGTTGGTTCTGGTTCTCTGGAGAAACCTAAGACACTTTTCTATCCACTTATGCATTCAAGCAACGAATATTTATAATGTGTGTCTCCTCAATGGACGATGCTATAGATATCTTGTGGGAAAGCATGAATGTCATAACCTTAGTGAGATCATCAGGTAAAAGAGAAGGGTGAGCTCTGTACCCAGGTAACAGTAACTATTAAGCAAGATGGCAGTCTACAGAAAGATGAGCCATGCAAGATAGATATCCTCTTAAATCACATCTGTTCATAAGAGGTCTTGGGTGATCAAGTAGACTAAGTATGAGGGAGGAGCCTCCTCCTCCCTCATACTTAGTCTACTGGAGGAGGAAGAGGTCATATCTGCTCTGTTCATAGACAGGGGACTCTTCCAAAACTCTGAGTCCAGATCTTGTTATACCCTTCACATTTATCCAGATAACAAAACAAATCAGTTCAGTCCCCAGCATCACAATGTTTGTTTTTTTTTGATGGTCCTGGGGCTTGGAACTATGGACCTGGGCACTGTCCCTAAGCTTTTTTTTGCTCAAGGCTAGTACTCTACCATTTGAGTCACAGCACCACTTCTGGTTTTCTAGTGG
Organism: Dipodomys ordii; assembly: GCF_000151885.1. NCBI lineage: Eukaryota > Metazoa > Chordata > Mammalia > Rodentia > Heteromyidae > Dipodomys > Dipodomys ordii. The sequence goes on from NW_012267240.1 coordinate 16,007,894, forward strand.
TTAATTGTAGGTAAGACTCTCTCAGACATTCCTGCCTGGGCTGGCTTCAAACTGTGATCCTCAGGTCTCAGCCACCTGATAGCAAGGACTATAGGCATGAGTCACTAGTGTCCTGCCTCAAATAGGCTATTTTTAATCCATGTTAAGACTGAGACACACGTCAGCTAATGTGACATAGAACAGAAATCAGCATGAGATTTTATCTGGGATCTGGGGTGGAGATGGGTGGGGAAATGTCATTGTAGCATAGGAGAAATTTCAATCATCACTTTTATCTGACTTTCCTCCCAGGCGGAACTTTCCACTAGAAAATGAACACGGGAGAAAAGATGTGTCTTAGTTGGGCATAGCCCATAGGAGAGAGGTGCTTGATTTAATAGCTGTGTCCCTTCACAGACTGAGGAGCCTACAATGGTGGTGCGCTTATTCACAGCCATGGTCACAGAGACCCAGCAAAACAAGTTAGAAATGCATCTGGGATGTGAGGAGAAGAAGGACTCACCTAATCAGGCAGCCATGTTGTGTTTCCTTCTCAGGCTTGTGCAGAAATCTGAAGTTCCTTCTTCATGTATCCCGGTGACAAGCCAATGAGGGATTATTTCAGATTTACTAAAGTAGCCACTGCTTCTGTGGGTTTGACACCTCTTGAAGATTTATGAAGTGGAGGATGTGAATGAAGCCATTAAGAGCTTTGTGTAGCCAGACAAATGATTTGTACCCTGGGGGCAGAAAGAATAGTGAGGTCCCACCTGGAATGATATTTTCTCAAAGACATATCTTGAATTCTGAGGCTCTGATCTAATAAAGGAATTCCCAAAGCATAATTCTCTCCCTCTATCATGCTCAGTGCTTTTTATTTCGAATCTAATTACAAATAAGAAGGTCATGGATAATGATGGTTGTTCTTCTTGCTGTTTTGTGGTACTGAGGGCTTATGCCCAGGACCTTCTGCAGTAGGCAAGTCCTCTACCACATGAGTTATAACCACAGAAATTTTGTCTGCATTTTGTTTCTGAGGCAGGGTCTCTAACTTTGCCCAGGCTGATCTTGAACTCACGATTCTCCTATCTCCACTTCCGGAATAGCTGAGATTACAGGAACCTGGCAGATTATTGTCTTTCAGATCCTACAAAAGACTCCCCACGATAATAAGGTAGCAGGTACAGGCATTGGTGTTTCAGGTCCATAATCCTGGGCACTTGGGAGGCTGAAATCTGAGAAATGAGATTTGGAGCTGGCACAAGCACACATATCCTCATCATTCTTATCTCCAATTAACTAGCAAAACTGTAAGTGGAGTCATGGCTCTAATGGAAAAGTATGATGAATGGGAGAAAAAGCTGAATAAGAGTGCAAGACCCTGAGTTCAAGCCCTAGAATCAAGAAAAATAAAAAGGTATCAGGCATTGTTTTTTGTGCTCATTCATACAAGGTAAGGAAATTAATATTCATTGAGCATTATTAGACCAGACATATTATTATTTCCTTTCTTATAATTAGCAGGTAATTTATCCCTGCTTAGAATACTGGATATGAAGATGTTACAACAGAGAGAGAGATTTTATTTTCTTTTATATTTTTTTTCTAAAAGAAAGATCATAAGAAAAACCTGTCTATCACACAACAACAGGAAGTTTTAGTAGAATGCAAAAATGACTTCCATATTTGCACTGACACAGATTGTTCATAATGCTTTCAAAATCATCTACTCCAATCTTCCGTGAAAGCCTCTTAACATAGGGAAATCATCTTGACTTTACAAGGAAAGCAACTGGTCGTGTCTCAGACAAGAAATGCCTTAAGTTCTGCTCATATCTATTTTTGTTTGTTTGTTTTGTTTCTGTTTTTATATGCTGGTACTGGGCTGGAATTTATAGCCTCACTCTTGTGCTAAAGTGAGCAATGAAGATATATGGAAATAAACAGTTGATCACTCCTTAGCCTTCTGATGAAATTGTTCATTCATGTTTATATTATTTAACCAACAGTATAGTTATTGTTAGAGTATTTTAGATTTTACCAGAAAACCACACAGACATCTAGGTACAAAGAACAAAGGAAAGGTTTATTGCCAGTAAAGGGGCTGGCAAGACCCCTTCTCACAAGCCAGGAGTGAGAAGTTCTGGCTATTGTCTGAGGTGACCTATATAACCTGCTGAGGCTAGGAGGGGCTAGGAGGTGGAGACCCTGGTGTGGATGTGTAGGGGCTTCATCATGGCAGTCTAGCATTTATGGCTGCTGCCCAAGTAACAGATAAGGGGCCCTGCAGCTGCCCTGACCTGCAGGTCACTTTAAGGGACTCTTATTGCCTTATTTGGTGGTAGCTGCCCCAGAGGAATGCTATCCCAAGGTAAAGGGGGATTAGAGGCTGATTATTTACTGCCTTTACTACATAGGCCTGGTGCTGCCTAGAAAAGGAGCATGCTAAACTGTGGAAAGGGAAGGAGCCTGCTGAGCTATGGGAAGGGAGCTCATTGGACTAACAGTTATATTAATGGCTTAGGCTCTGGAGTCAAATGCTCTGAGTTCAAATCTTGGTTCTACAGTTTACTGGCTTTGTGACCTTAAGCAACTTATCTAATTTTTTTCATCTGTAGTCTTCATCTCCAACTCTTGTTGTAAAACTAAGGTGAGTTAGCATAGGTAAAATATTACCTCGCACCATCATAGGATGATTTCTATGATGGCCACAGTGTGTTAGACTTGAACAGGAACTCTGAGCAGTGTCACTGTGAGCAAGACCACTAGAGGAAGATGAATGAGGAAGTGGATTGGTATCTAGGACAAACTTTGGACAGAAAGTAATCACAGTGGTCTCAAAGTTAAGATTTGAAGGCTTTGTTAGATGAGGAAACTGTTGTTACAAGTAGGAGAGACAGCCAGTGAACATTTAAGATATTCAAGAAGTAGAACTTCTTTCTCCTCCTGGGACTGTCCAGGGACTGGCTGGGGTTTAGGGGAAGGTAAAGTACCATGGCAGATGAAACAGGGTGAGGAGATGAATCTGGGAGCTTCAAAGGGACATTACATGTTCATTGGTTGGAGGGCTAATAGGGAATTTGTTTGCATTTAGCCATTTATTTGTTTGCTTGATAAATGTTTTTAGATCCCTCTATTAGCCTTTATTAAATTCAATTTATTCAATGGGAAGCTAATTTAGTCTTCTGTGGGTTAGGATTAGCTGGTGTGTTCATGCCCTCATTCATCAATAAATTAATTTGGCTCATGAATTTAGTTAACTTAGGGATGGCTCAGTGACATAATTTAATTCCTCATGGTTAGTCCAAGACATTGCAGGATCCTGAAATATCTTCTACGGAATTAGTTTGAGTTTTAGTTCACATAATTTTGAATTAATCATATTTCTTTCAATTATTGTTTGAAAGCTAAGCTTTCATGTATAGTATACATATTAATTCTCATAAGGATATATGTAGATTTGTTATTATTGGTCAGTTACAAAATTAAAGACCTATGTGAATTACACATGACCTGACCTTCCCTTCTTGAGGTAAGTTTTTTTGTCAGTCATAGGGACTGAACTCAGGGCCTGGGCACTGTCCCTCAGCTCTTCAGCTCAAGGCTAGCACTCTACCACTTGAGCCACAGTGCCACTTCTGGTTTTTTTCTGTTTATGTGGTGCTGAGGAATAGAACCCAGGGCTTCATGCATGTGAGGTAAGCGCTCTACCACTGAGCCACCTTCCCAGCCCCTGTCTTTTTCTTATCCCTACCCCACACCCTATTTTTCCTCTCAAAGCCTTTCTTCAGTCTCACCTTCTCCCCTGAGAAAAAGTTCCTTTGATTCCTTTATGTAGTATTTCTCATGTGCTCATTTTTGAGTCCTGTTGAAGGATGCCAGTGATCCTTGTGGCTCAGAATTTTTCTTCATGTGTTATAATCCAAGCTGTAGTACATGGATTTAGCTCAGAAAGATCCTACACTTACTTGGCTTAATGCTTTACAGATCACCATCTGGAAACACTCTATCTTTTTTTTTTTTTTTGGAGGGGGATGGGGTATAGTCATGGGGCTTGAACTCAGGGCCTGAGCAGCAGCAGCTGCTGCTGCTGCTTCTTCTTCTTCTTCTTCTTCTTCTTCTTCTTCTTCTTCTTCTTCTTCTTCTTCTTCTTCTTCTTCTTC
>NW_012267240.1:16012520-16034887 GCF_000151885.1 Dipodomys ordii
TTCTTTCTTTCTTTCTTTCTTTCTTTCTTTCTTTCTTTCTTTCTTTCTTTCTTTCTTTCTCTTCTTCTTCTTCTTCCTTCTTCTGCTGGCTTCAAATCCAATCCTCAGATCTCAGCCTCCTGAGTAGCTAGGATTATAGGTGTGAGCCACCGATACCCAGCATGCCATCATTTCTTTAAAGCAAGAAATCACACATTTTCCTCTTACCTGAAACCCAACAAGCTATGTAGCCAGCCCATCATTAACAGAAAAAAGTGCCCGTGGATGAGAGTTAGGTAGAGTGCAACTCACTATGGAGGAAAAGAGAAGAATCAGGACTAACAATGAGATCATTAGGGTAGGAGATCAGGAGTACAAGAAGGCAGATGAGGGTGTCATTTGGCAGTCATACCCTTTTCTTCTGAGACTTTCTTTAAATGGGAAGGTTAGTTTTGGAGTTGTAGTGACAGCCTTGTAAACGAATTGGGCAAATATTTAAATGATCACGTCAGGTCCGATCTACTCTTGATGATTCTGTGATAAATTCCAGAAAATCACTCTTATCTCAATGGATTATTAAGAGTTAGGCCATAGAAATTATACTTGACCCACCTCTTCCAGCTAAATAGAACTTTTATATTAAAAAAGATTGATTTATCCTAGCAAAGTCAGAAGCAAAAATGTGTCCTGAAATTGTAAAAAGGAAGTTTTCATGGTCAATGAATATGAGGAGCTACTATAATAATGATTCAGGGGAGAAATTCTGGTAAACTAAGAAGTGATTGTGATATAGACCTGTTGAAGAAGTGCTGGGTGGTGTCCAGAATGATCCTGGGGAAAACTGAGGTTTCTATTTAAGAAAGAAACAAAAGAGGACACGTGAGATAATTAGAAACTGCCCCAGAAAAACGTCTATGTGGATCCAAACAGGAAGGTCTTTGTAATGATCCATACAATGGAAAGAGACCTCAGGCTGTAGATTACAAGTTCATGCCTTTCTGTTCACTTTGTGTTCATTGTTTTGTTGGCTCTCGATAAATGTAAAATAATAATAAAAGTCCATTAGGTCAACTATTTTGAACAGACTAGATCCCATTATAACTCACAGAATTCAAAGCATAGCATCTGAAGAATTTTCACTGGTGATCTATTTTTCAGTTCACATACTTGAGTGCTCGCAAAGAGAAGTAATTTTAAAACATGGCTTTGAAAATGGGAGCTAAGTAATAGACACGTGTGTATCAGGAAGAGCCAGCCCTTCCTGAAGTTTGTTGTTTTATTTCATACTGAATTTCTTTGGGAAGAATGGGAATTTGCAGTCAATTCTGTATTTTGCTAATAATCACTGGGGTAAAAGCTCGCAAACTGCACCCACCATCCCTTTTTCTCCTACAACTGTATTTGCACCATTTTTTCCCCTTAAGATTAGGGAGCAGGAAGGAAACAGGGCAAGTCTTACCAGGGTGCATGGGACAAAAGGGGTTCACTTTAGAGAAGAGAGCTGAGGTGAGGAGAGAAATTTGTTTTGTACATGTTTTGAAAGTCTCATTATTGCCTTGAGCTTCAACATGGCCAATTGGACATTCTTCTGCAAAGGATACCCCCTCCCTTCATAGCACCAGGTGGAAGGAGGTAAAACCTCATCAAAGAGTCTCATTGTCATTCAAATTGTCACTTATTATGTGACTTCAAAGAAGACATATTCACTGTCTTTTCTTCAAAAAAAAAACCCATCCATTTCATATCTTTTAGGTGGAAAGATTGTACTTTAGTGTCTATTAATATTAATATTTGCTTTTAAAGCCACTGAGCTCCAGTGGCTCACACCTGTAATTCTAGCAACTCAGGAGGCTGAGAATTGAGGATCATGGTTCAAAGCCATCCTGGTCAGGAAATTCCGTAACACTCTTTTTTTTGGTGGGGGGGGGGGTCCAGTCGTGGGCCTGAACTCTGGACCTGGGCGCTGTCCCTCAGCTCTTCAGCTCAAGACTAGCACTCTACCACTTGAGCCACAGTGCCACTTCCGGTTTTCTGAGTGGTCTATTGGAAATAAGAGTCTCACAGCCTTTCCTGCCTGGGCTGGCTTTGAACCGCAATCTTCAGATCTCAGCCTCCTGAGTGGCTAGGCATGAGCCACCATGCCCAGCTTTCATTTTCATTTTGTATTTTGAGACAGGATCTCACTAAGTGTCCAGGCTGGCCTAAGACTAATGATTCTTCTGCTTCAGCCTCCTCAGTAGCTGAGATTACAGACACATACCACCACACCAAGCTACACACTTTTAGTCTATTAATTTTATATATTCATTTTATAAGCCCTTTGTTTTTAACACCAAAACTTTCCCAAAACTTGCAATGTAAAGTTAACATATAAAATACATTGATATGCAGTTGTATCATCTTTAGTTCTACAAAGAGTTTCAATGCTGTTTACAAATTTGGTTTTTATCATGTCAGCTGATATAAATGAATATAAATCTATTAACCCTGTCAAATTATTTTAGATAATACAGATATTTAAAATATAAGCCAGGCACTGGTGGCTCATTCCTGTAATCCTAACTACTCAGGAGGTTGAGATTTGAGAATCACAGTTTGAAGCCAGCCAGGACAGGAAAGACAGTGAGACTCTTATCACCAATAAACTAGTCAGAAAAAAACAAAAGTGGCATGGTGGCTCAAGTGGTAGAATGTTAGCCTTGAGCAAAAGAAGCTCCGAGATAGCACATAGGCCCTGAGTTCAGACCCCAGGACCAACAAAAATAATTAACTAATTAAAAAATTAACTAATTAATAAATGAAATATAGAACACAAATTATGTCAACATGAAAAATGTTAATGCAATGAGTTTGATTTACATAACAATATGTAGATTTTAATTCTAAGTGTGCCCAGGATCAATGTGTGTGTGTGTGTGTGTGTGTGTGAAGAATCTAAGATAGCATGCCACATTCATTCTATTTCTCTTCCAAGAAATTTGAGAGTCCTCTCTTAATCAATTCCAGATACACTGAGGTTAGCTTGTAAACCAGGAGTCTGATCTGGGTGTGAACCACAAAGCTCCACCCACCCCACCCACCAGCATGGTTATCTTCACCAGGAGTCTGTCCTATGGATCCTTGGCTTATACCAACACTGCCCTACATGTCATTTTCCTAAATCCAGGATTTACTGAATTCATGATCATTCTTTGTGATTGCTCTTTAATTGTGTCATCTAATTAGGGCAAATCAGATGACCTTTCTTCAATCTCTGATTCCCATTTTACTCCTCCTCCCTGTACCCTCTAATTGGATTTAACATTATTTTAAACACTAGTCTCCTCTTTTTTCCTTTCCTTCCTTCCTTTCTTCCTTCCTTTCTTCCTTCCTTTCTTCCTCCCTTCCTTCCTTCCTTGCTTGCTTGCTTCCTTCTTTCCCTTTCTCTCCTTCTCCTTCCCCCTCCCTTTCCTACCTCTCCTTTCCCTTTCCTCCCTTCCTTTCCCTCTTTGCATTCCTTTCTTTCTTCCTTCTTTTTTGGTTTCGTACTGGCATTTGAACTCAGGGCTTTCTGTTGGTGAGGGAAGCACACCTCTAGCCTTCTCAAAGCTTATATTTATTCTGAGTTTGTCTCACATTCTTTCTTTTCATCTAATAGAGCTGCTATCTGCCAAACATCTTTTAGATTCCTGTGGTCTTCCTCCTGCCTGTTTATCCCTAGGATCATAAGAAAATAGGACTGTGGTTAAGGGATGTTTTGGTAGAACCAAATTACAATACTTGAAGAATTAATAACATTCATTTAGAAATGATTCCTTTTTAATCATTGGACCACAATTTACACTTTGACTGAATTCTGCTTTTCAAGGAAGGGCAATTTACCTAAATTGCCTGGGTGGTAATTAGTGCCTGGAAGGAAATAGGCTCACCACCAGAATCTGCCTGGCAAATATCTTGTGAGGATTATTACCTTCAGGCCATAGTCCTTCCTAATTAGGAGCATCCTGTGAGGGAAGAGAAGTTGATCACCACAGGGAATGTAGCCCAGTGGTCTGGGAGAAAATCTGGGTAATAAATGAGGAAGTTACCAATGATGACCAAGAGATGGAATGAGGTACACAGAGCTCATGTGGACCCCAAACAGGAATGCATTAAGAGGCCATCGACCCTGTTCTCAGTGGTAGTTTTTAATGCATGACTGATCGACCTTTGCTGAGATACATGAAAACCCAGAGGACATGACACCTGAAGGTGTAAAATGACCCTTCTCAAATGCCATGATCGGTTTCTCTGAAAGTCAGTTACCTTCAGAACTGAGGTCCCCAAATGAGAAGCCAAATAGCCCAAGTATTATAGAGAATATACTTGTGGATGCCCAAATTCCAATATGTTCAGCTCTTAGACAATTCCCAGTACAATTGAAAACTCCCTATCATGATTCAAAGATAAAAGAGCATTGTTTTGTTAATGAATTGTTTATTGAAAACAGAGGGGACAGGAGGAACCTCAGTTCATTCAGGCTACAAGAAGCAAGTCTTGTCTAAATCCAAAGCCACCCAGGGGCTGTCAGTGTCCAGCAGTGACCAGGCCACAACACAATAAATAAAATCATCAGCATAACTGGGGAGCGCTTTCTCTTTCCTGTTTTGCCAGCTTCAAAACAATCAAAGTACCTTGGAGGGACCCAGTGTCCTGAGCCTCCCCTCAGCTCTAATGAGGGAGGAAGATAGGCTGTGCTTTGAAGTACAGGTCTGTGTTTTCTAATGATGTAGGCAGAGAGATCTGATTCCTCTAGGATTTCGCCTTTTAAGCCTTGATTATTCAGCAGACTGGTTGAAATGAGCTGTTCATTTATCCACCAGCAGCTGCATGCAGGATTGGACGGCTGTGCTTGTTGTGTCAAATCAAGTGGGTCTGGGCTAAAGTACTCCTGAATATTGATGTAATTCTATTCTTCCTGCCCACCGCCCCCAACCCCAGCAGCTCCCTGCCCTATCCACCACCTTTGAAGCAACAGCACTGCATTCTGAAAAACCACTAGCATTTCACCACACACACACACGCACACGCACACACCAAACATGCACACCAAGAAATTTTATCTGGATTGTTAAACGCAGCTCAATGCTCTCAATGCTAATATGAGACAAATCCTCTGTCCCTTCTGCCTGTTTCTCTCCCACGCGACGTTAATGCCTGTTTTGGCACATCATGTCACAGCTGCAGAGCAGGGCTGGTCCCTCTTGTTCCTCTGGTCTTATGAACTCCCTGCAGGGCTGCCAAAAACTGTCATATTCATGACTGGCAGGCCCTTCTTGGGAGCAGCCCTGAAAGGAAGCCATTTCAAAGCTGAGCCAGGCTCTGCTCACTATTCTGAAAAGGTGTTTAGACAAGGCTTCATCTTAGGGTCAAAGCAACCACCAAAGAAGACCTTGAGACAGTACCAGAGAGTTGGTGCCAGGTTGGAAAAACTGACAGGGCTGGGAAGGACACATACATACACATTAATTAGAATTATTGCCATACAAAAAGATCAACAGCCAGCTGCTGGTGGCTCACGCCTGTAATCCTAGCTACTCAGGAGACTGAGATATGAGGATCATGGTTCAAAGCCAGCCCGGGCAGGAAAGTCGTGAAACTCTTATCTCCAGTAAACCACCAGAAAACAGGAAGTGGTGATGTGGCTCAAGTGGTACAGTGCTGGCCTTGAGCTGAAGAGCTGAGGGACAGTGCCAGGCCCAGAGTTCAAGCCCCACAACTGGGGGGAAAAAAAAAGATCAACAGACCAGTAGGAGTATGTGGGTATCAAACTCCTGAATGTTTACTGATCAAGGTAAGGAAACCTTGTTATGCATATGCATTCCAGAGATCAGATCTCTATATTATTGATTTCATTATTCTACTCACCTTTATCTCCACCTTTGTTAGCTGCTCAACTTATCCTAGCTGTGGTGCTTTTCATGCGCATATATGGAATGCCACAGAAGAATGTTGAGACTCTCCAAATCATCTCCAGCCTTTTCAGCCAACCTCAGAACAGCTCCTGCACTTTATTTATTTATTATTCTGGACAGCATATTGGTGGCTTTATTAATGGCTTACACAACTCTTAGTGGCTTTTGAGTGGTCCTAAATGTGTTTCTGACTTGGCCTCTAAGCTTCTATCACCTGCCGCTATTTTGTAGTAAGATTGTTAGGAACTGTGTAAGTACTATGGTTGGTTTTGAAACAAGGAAGTGACATATTCAGATTAGTCCCATTATTCAGATTAGTCACTGATGTTGGCAAATTCATTTAAAATGTGATGTCTTCAGTAATATTCAGTGCTATTGGTGAGAAAGATGAGGTTGATATTTTCCTTGAGTATAAGAGAAGTGAAGGAAAATAGATTGTTTTAGATTGTTTTAAAATACAAAGGCTACCAGGCACTAATAGCTCCCCTCTGTAATCCTAGCTACTCAGGAGGCTGATACCTGAGGATTTTGGTTTGAAGCCAGCTTGAGCAGAAAAGTCTGTGAGGCACTTATTTCCAATTAACCAGAAAAAAAAGCCAGAAGTAGAGCAATGGTTCCAGTGATAGAGCACCAACTTCAAGCGAGAAAGCTAAAGGATAGCTAGGCCCCAAGTTCAAGTCCCAGTACCAGTACAAAAACAAAACAAAAAAGCCTGACTGTGAGAGTTTTAGCTTTATGCATGAGTCCTGTCTCCTTCAGATGTTTGTATTTTGTTGTGCCCACTTCCAAGTCTCCATTGGTTATTATCTTTTGGATGCTCATGCCTTTTTTTTTTTTTTTGGGTCCGGTTGTGGGGCCTGAACTCTGGGCCTGGGCGCTGATCCTCAGCTCTTCAGCTCAAGGCTAGTGCTCTACCACTTGATATTCAATAAACCACCAAAAAAACCAGAAGGGGAACAGTGGCTAACGTGGTAGAGTACCAGCCCTGAGTAAAACGTCTAAGGGACAGTGCCACTTCTGGCTTTATTTTTCTGCTTATGTGATGCTGAGGAATCGAATCCAGGGCCTCCTGCATGCAAGGCAAGCGCTCTACCACTGAGCCACCTTCCCAGCCCCACATTTTTATTTTTGTCAGTTGTCAGACTTGAACTCAGTGCCTGGGCACTGTCTCTGAGTCTCTTTGTGCTCTAGGCTAGCACTCTACCACTTGAGTCACAGCACCACTTCCAGTTTTTGAGTAGTTAATTGGAGACAAGAGTCTCATAGGCACTTTTCTGCCTGGGCTGGCTTTGAGCTATAATCCTCAAATCTCAGCTCCGGAGTAGCTAGGATTTTAGGCCTGAGCCACTAGCACCCAGCTTGATTTCTTGTTTTCTTTTTCTTTGCATCCATCCTTCCTTTCTTCCTTCTTCCTTCCTTCCTTCCTTCCTTTTCTTCTTTCAATCTTTTCCTTGGGCTGGCTGGAATGGGACTTGAACTCAGGGACTAGGCACTGTCCCTTAAACGTTTTACTCAGGGCTGGTACTCTATCACTTTAGCCACTGTTCCCCTTCTGGTTTTTTTGGTGGTTTATTGAATACCAAGGTCTCATGATCAGGAGGGCTTTGAACCATGATCCTAATATCTTAGCCTTTCTGAGTAGCTAGGATTCCCAGCATGAGCCAATGATATGCAGCTCAGTGATCTTGTTTTTAATATCTATATTCTTGCATTCTGAACCCCAATGAATGTTCATTGAATGGACCTGATAGATAGGCTTCCATTAAACATGTTGATAAAAAACAAACAAACCAAAAACAAGTGTCTTGCTTTATAGAAAGATAGTAGGAAAGCTTTGTTGGTAAACAGAGGTTATTTCTTCTAATATTTAAGATGTTTTGTGGGTAATTTGAAGAGATAAAACCTGGGGTTCACAGCTCAAATGTACTCTATTGTTTGTGTTCATTGTCAGGGTGCATGTTCGGTACTGTAAGATGTTGTCATAAGTCTTTTTCATCCTGAAAACCTATTTTCCCCTTTCTTTTTGCTGTCTGTACTTCATATTCTCTTTCTAGCTGTAGAACAAGGGTGATCCCATCCAACAGGGTTGAGGATGTGTCAGAGAATTAGAATTCTTCTTTTCTTGACCTATGTTTATACTCAGCCTCAAATTGGCAGATGCTTCTAATCTGAGGACCTGGGGGAAATCCTCAAACCCTATATCCAGGTCTCTTTAATAGAGACCCAGCCCCTCCAAGGTAAGAATTAAGCTTCTTTTTTTTTGTACCTTGTATGCTTTAATTCCTTGGGCTAAACTCTTTAATCAAATGTCTTACTTTGATTGTCCTTTGCCCTCTGGCATTTGGTTTATGTTCCATTTTGTATACATTTTAAAAAGCAAATGTAAAAAAGTGGGTCTCCAGAGAAACATTTCATCTGAAGAGAACATTATTAACACTGAAAAGTCTTAGACCAAATAATCTTCAGTAGGAGTCAATCACAGAACAAGAATAATACTAGCACAGTTGAACAGAAGAATTATAAAGTGAAGCCATGTAAATAAGTAGCAGTTAAATGTGTGCTTTCAAAGCATCTAAATAAGAGGCTGAATACCTTTCCTCTCATTGGCTGCTGGCATTCTCCTTCCCCTTGAGCCTCCTGAAAGGAATGCCAAGTTTAAAATATAAGAAACCTAAGAAACAAAGCTGTCTTTATTGCAAAGGACACGATTATCTACCTTAAAAAAGTCCCAACGGAGTCTCAGATAGAGCTACCAGAAATAGCATGCGAGTTTATCAAATTTAATTAAGACGCAAAGCCAATCTCTGGGAATCAAGTACTTTTATACACGAGCCACAAATTGGTAGAAATTCACCTTTTTAAATGTGTCATTTACAAGGGCATCAAAGCCAAAAAATAGGAAAAAGTTCACAAAATATGCAAGGTTTGATTGCCAAAAGTTACAAAACATTAATGGGAGAAATGTATGAAGGCAAAATTAAATGGATATTCCATGTCTATATGCAAAAAGGCTAAAGTCAAAAAGGCTTTATGTCAGTTTCTGCACATTGAATATATTTAATATAATCTCAATAAAACTCATCAAAGATTTTTTTAAAAAACATGTTATTCTAAAATGTAAATGAAAAGCAAATGACCTAGTAAATCAAAATAATTTTGAAGGATTACAAAGTTGGATAAGTCACAATTTTAATAGTTAAAATGAAGCAAGACAAAGAAGGCAATGTGGTATTTATAAAAAGATAGATGCATAGAACCAAATAGAAAGCTCAGGAACAGCGCTATACTTACATAGTATAATTTCCATCAAAACTACCAAGATATCACTATGCAAACAAATGGAGCCCTAATAACTGAATGCTTCACATCAAAAAATAAAATAAAAACTAGAAACTCAACTCTTGCTGCTCACCATATAAAAATATTGAAATTGAAAGTGAAAAGCAAATGTTCTAAAATCAGTAGAAGAAAATACAGGAGAAAGAGTTTAGAACATTGGTTGTTGGACATTTTTCTTTTAAAGACAGGCTACAAAAGCACAAACCACAAAAAAATGATAAATACAACTTCATCAAGTTTAAAGTTTTTTCGTCTTTTAATGACAAAAGGAAAATAAAATTTAAAAGTAGAAGTCCAGAGAAAATATTGGCAAGACATATATCTGGTAAGGGATAAAATAATTTTATTGTTCTTAAAATTTTTATTATCTTTTTTCATGCAAAAGAGATGCCATATGGTAAAGCAGTTTGTGAATACAATGCATCTTGATCAGTGTCATTTCCTTCAATATCTCATCCCTCTTCAACCCACCTTTTCACTTATTTTTATTTTTGTTGGTCATGGGGCTTGAATTCAGGGCCTGAGCACTGTCCCTGAGCTCTTTCACTCAAGACCCCCCCAAAAAAAGAAAGAAGAAAAAATATAATTTTATTGTGATTATGTTAAGGTGTTATGTATTATTAAGGTGTTATATAATATTAAGGCATTATTAAGGTGGTATATTATTAAGGGTTACTGTTTCAAAAGTCAGTTGATGAGGCTGGGAGTGTGGCTTAGTGATAAAGCACTTGGCTAGCATGCATGAAGTCCTGGGTTCGATTCCTCATACCACATATGCAAAAAAAAAAAAAGCCAGAAGTGGCACTGTGGCTCAAGTGGTAGAGTGCTAGCCTTGAGCACAGAGAGGTTCAGGGACTGTGCCCAGGCCCTGAGTTCAAGCCCTCCCCCCAAAAAAAGTCAGGTAATGAATATATTTCTTCTTGAACAATGTCATCCCTTCCTTCACTTTCTCCCAGTTTCTTCCTCCTGCCCCTTCCCACAGGTTGCATAGTTCATTTTCCATATAGTGTCTACTGAATACCATGATTGCATTTGTTCATTCTTCCTCCTCCATTTCTGCCCCCCATACTCCCAAAAAAAGACAGAGAAAAGAACAAATAAAACTAAACAATACAACAAGAAACGCAGAAACAAGTACTATCACCAAACCCTCACTTTAACTAAGAAAACACACCACTGAAAACAATAGGTAGAAGATTTTCCTGATACTTTACTAAAAATTTATAGATGGCAAACCAGCACAGGAAAATCTTTTCAACATCACAAGCCATCAGAGAATGAGACGCATCACATCTCTATTAGATTGGTCGAATTAAAAACAAAAACAATGCAAATATCAAACTGGAGCAGGTCATAGAGCAACAAGGCCTCTCCTGTGATGTTGGTGGGAAGGCACACATGGACACTTTGGAGAATAGTTTGGCAGCTTCTATCAAACAAAATACACACTCAGCATGCATATTATTTTCTTATCAGCTGTAATGATGTGTCAAAGTAAGTGGCTTAAAACAATGGAAACTTAGGATGCACGTCTCTGGTGGCTACAAATGGTATAAATCAAGGTTCTGGAAGGCACATCCTAACTCTGAAACTTACAAAGTGAGTGTCTTTTTCAGCATCTCCTAAGTTCTGGAGTTCATTTGGCAATCCTTGTAATTCCCAATCATGTAGATATGTCATTCCAATCTCTGTGTCCATTGCCACACGGCGATATTCTCTCCCTGTGTGTCACTCTCTGGGTCCTTTCTCTTCTTATAAGACAAATCATATTAGGTTAGGGGCATATACTGCTTCAACATCACCTCAGGAATTAATTAAATCTACCATGACTTTATTTCCAAATTGGGTTATACTCTAAAGTACAGGGAATTTGGAATCAATACATCTTCTAGGGAGAACACAATCCAGCCTCGAATAAACCACAATCCAATAGTCTCACCCAAGAGAAATCTGTTCCTCTTTAAAGAGCTTTAAAACATAGCTGAGGGCTGGGAAGGTAGCTCAGTGGTAGAGCACTTGCCTTGCATACATGAAGCCCTGGGTTCGATTCCTCAGCACCACATAAGCAAAAAGAAAAAAAGCCGAAAGCTGGGCGCTGGTGGCTTATGCCTGTAATCCTAGCTACTCAGGAGGCTGAGATCTGAGGATCATGGTTCAAAGCCAGCCTGGGCAGGAAAGTCTGTGAGACTCTTATCTCCAATAAACCACCAGAAAACCGGAAGTGGCGCTGTAGCTCAGGTGGTAGAGCACAGCTCGCCTTGAGCTGAAGAGCTGAGGGACAGCGCCCAGGCCCAGAGTTCAAGCCCCATGACCGGACCCCCAAAAATATAAAATAAAATAAAATGTATCTGAGTTAGCAAGGCTCTGGTGGCTCACACCTGTAATCCTTGCTACTCAAGAGGCTGAGATCTAAGAATGGTGATTTGAAGCCAGCCTGGGCAAGAAAGCCCATGAGCCTCTTGTCTCCAATTAAACACCAAAAAGCTAGAAGTGGAGCTGTGACTCAAGTAGTAGAGTGCTAACCTTGAAAAAAGAGAGAGAGAGAGATGTAAGCTTTGAGTTCTAGGCCCAGTATGGGCACACACACACACACACACACACACACACACACACACACACACACAAATTCTGAGAAAAACTAAAATGAGATATGTATAGCACTATCTTATTGTCACAGTCATCTCAAGTAGAAACAACTCAAAAAGATTTCTAAACTGTAAGTGGATACATTGTGGTGCATCCAGTCAACGGAACACTGTTTAGTAAGAAAGAAATACACAACAGGTATATCCAAGAACATAAATAAATTTCAAAAGCATGTTGAAAGAAAAAATCATACAAAAAAGATGGGAAACTGAATAATAATACCATGTATTCAACAGTCCCCTGTGTTCTCCTACCTGATTCAGGTACCAAACCTTTGAACATTCTTTCATGTCTTAGGTGTCCTTGTTCTAGGTTCGTGCTCATCAAAATGCAACTCCATTGATCTGGTTACACTTCCTTGGTATCTATTTGAATCTCTCCCTACTTCCTCTTTATTTTCTCCAGACTACCCTTTCCTAGATAGTGTTGTATTCTACCTTTCCTATCAGGACAACTTGCTTATGGTCTCCTTCAGTTTGGGCTCTGAGCTCACAGTTCCACTTTGGTCTAACTCAAATACACATCACTATTTCATTGTTTTCTCCATTCTAAGAAGCCATCAATTGTGGGATCCAGCTTTGAATGATGAAAGCTTCAATCATACAATTACCCGTTACCATATTCAGTTTTTACCATCATTTTTTAAGAATTCATTTTGCATCCAAGCATGGCTTGACTCCTTGTTTCAAGTCTGAGAGACACAATTACTCCCCAAAGATAGAACTCAGTTAAGGCCCCAATATTCAGATGCAAGCCTGGCTGTTTGCAGATGCTCTTGTGTTAGCATGCAGCAGTGGCTAAAAGGTACAGAGCAAGAATTGCCTTCACAGGAAGGCATATTTCCTGAGTCTTTAAATTCTAGTGAAACCAGGCTATGACCTTCAGAAAAAAAATCCTTAAAATATCCCAAGTCTTTCTCCTTGCCAATTTCCTTTTCCTTCCCAGACTCTTTATCTCCTTTTCTCCTCTCTCCTATCTTGCTCTTGTTTGGGGTTAGTTCTTCCTGTCTTTCTTCTTTCTGCCCTTTTGTCTTATTCTCTCCCCCACTTTTTCCCCTTATCGATTTAATTTTAATTTTTTTTTTGGATCCGGTCATGGGGCCTGAACTCTGGGCTTGGGCGCTGTCCCTCAGCTCTTCAGCTCAAGGCTAGCGCTCTACCACTTGAGCCATAGCACCACGTCCGGCGTTTTTCTTTTTGCTTATGTGGTGCTGAAGAATCGAACCCAGGGCCTCGAGCATGCAAGGCAAGCGCTCTACTACTGAGCCACCTTCCCAGCCCTTAATTTTAATTTTTTTTTTACTTTCTCCATTCTCTTAAACTGGCTCAAATGTTACCTTTCTTCATTCTTTTTCTTATTTAATGAAGTTTTATGTTCTCCAATAAGCCCAGAAGAAAATTTACCACAAACTTGCCAGCAATATACCCACTGGATCTTATCCACTTTTTAATAGCAGGCCAACCTGAGCAGTAGAATAATACCTTTTATCAGTTCCTTGGTGGAAGTCCAGCTCATGCATATTCATTTACTCCCTCATTAATAATCCCCTGGGCTTACTGTATGTCATTGGGAAAAGCACTGAGAGGCGAAAGCTCAGCTGAAACAATGCTTCTTGTCTTTTTGTTCGCTCTGGTGTACAAGTTTTCAATATAGCTCCATAGAACTGTAGATCCTATACGGTAAGCTGAGTCTTAAGAAATCATGCCAGCAAATATGCAATGAATACTAAGTTCAGAGTTATCAAAATGTCCAATAAAGTTGTTCAGTTCTGCCATTTGTAAACTGATTGTTATAATATTTTAAAATGCCATCTGTCAGGAGGACCACGGAGAATAGCTACCTCTCTTAGAAAAGATGAAAATAATTGTTATAAAAATACCTGAAAAAACAAAGTATTAATCTAAGATTTTTGTTTTCATTCACATAATTGGGAAATAATATAATGTTTTACATAATACCATCATAATGATGTGTTTGTTAGTTTGTTGTTTTGGTGTTGGGAATTGGACCCGGGGTCTCACATATGTCAAACATACACTCTTCAACTGGGCTACACCTTCAGTCCCCACCATTAAGATTTCTAATATGATTTGAATATGATTTGGATTTGATTCAATAAGTAAACATAGCTTCTCTTATGGACCTTTTGTTTGCTAAGCACCAAAAAGATTTAAATATTGACTGTTGTTTACCTTCAAGAGTTGTGATAAATTTTGGCAAAAAGCATGTGTTCAGATGAATTTGTTAGCTTCTTTTTTTCTTTGTCGATTGTGGGCCTTGTACTTAGGGCCTGGTTGTTGTCCCTGAGCTTTTTTGCTCAAGGCTAGTGCTCTACCTCTTTGAGGCACAGTGCCACTTCTGGTTTCCTCCCAGACTTTCCTGCCAGGATGGCATTGAATCCCAGTCCTCAGATCTCAGCCTCCTAAGTAGCTAGAAGTATAGGCGTAAACCACCAGTACCCATGTGTTAGCTTCTTAAGTGTACATGTGGCATTTCTTTTGTGGAAGTGCTTGGGTTTGAACTCAGGATCTTGCACTTACTAGGCAAGTACTATTCCACTTGTGTCCTTTTTACCTCCAGTCCTTTTTGCTCAATTATTTTGCGAACAGGCTCTTGTGCTTTTGCATGGATTTGCCTCGAACCATAATTTTCCAACCTCTACTTACCAAGTAGCTGGGATTACAAGCAGAAATCACCATGCTAAACCAGAATTATAATTTTTTTTTTTTGGTCAGTCATGGGGCTTGAACTCTGGGCTTGGGTGCTGTCCCTGCGCTCTTCAGCTCAAGGCCAGCACTCTACCACTTGAGCCACAGCGCCACTTCTGGTTTTCTGGTGGCTTATTGGAGATAAGAGTCTCATGGACTTTCCTGCCCAGGCTGGCTTTGAACCATGATCCTCAGATCTCAGCCTCCTGAGAGGATTACAGGCGTGAGCCACTGGTGCCCAGCCCTACTTTTTAAAATTGACTTATTCTCCTTCCAAATCTAGTGGACCCCGTTCCAACATAGAGATACTTAAGAATCATGGGAGGAACCATTAGCATTTGGTTATGATATGATCTATATATATGTATGAACTATATTTCCAGCCAAAAAAGCCCATTCTTTTTCTTATTTCTTAAGAAAGCTCTTTCCTAAAGAGAAGAGAAGGAACTTTGAATTTGATGAAGGAAAAGTGATGAAGGGGTAAACATAGTTTGTTTTCCTAGTCTATCTTGGTTGATGCTCTTGTGAGATGAGGAATAATCATGAATCGTGTATAGCACAGGTGGAGAAAGGCAGACGTGTATAGATAGGGCAGGTGGTAGAAGGCAGAGAGAGAGTGTGAGTGATGGACTGTGGACCAGGTAGGAGTTGATGGAGATGGAAAATGTGGATTTGAGATACACAGAAGAGAAAGCAGTAACTTGGTTTGGACATCTAAGTAGCTATGGGTCCCAAGAGAGGAAGCGAAGACTGTCTTTAGGTTCCTGTGGCAAAGAGACCATTTGGAGTATTCTTGATGGGGGAGATGGGGACTTCCAGAGTGAGACAGGAAGTTCAGATTGACAAGTGTTACTCTTCATTAGTCATCCTGATACTTCCTGCTGTGAGAAAACGGTAATTGCCATTCTAATTTATTAAAAGTTTATGGGTTTCTTACCCAGCTTTTCTGAACCTGGAAAAATTGTATTACCCTGAATCATACAACTTGCATTTTTCTATTTCATTTTAATTTCCAAATGAAGTGATTCACAACGTTTCTTTTTCTTTCTTCTTCTTCTTCTTTTTTTTGTGTGTGAATGTGTCTGTCCTACATGGGGCTTGGCCATGTTGGTTCCACATGGGCCTGGGTGCTGTCCCTGAACATTTTTTTTGTTCAAGGTTAGTGCTCTACCACTTTGAGCCACAGCTTCACTTCCAATTTTTGGGTGGTTAGTTGGAGATAAGAGTCTCATAGACTTTCCTACCTGGGTTGGCTTTGAACTTCAATCCTTAGATCTCAGCTTCTTGAGTAGCTAGGATTACAGGGGTGAGACACCAGTGCTTGGCTTCATTGTGTTTCTGTCTTTTCTCTCTCTCTCTCTTTTTTAATTTAAGTAGTTGTACAAAGGGGTTTCAATTCAACGTGTCAGTTTTGAGCACAATATATCTTGACCAGTGTCATCCCTTCCACCATTCTTCCCCACCTCTCCCAACCCCACCCATCCCTTCCGTTTACTTGGTTCATTTTCACATATGTACATTGAATATTATGACTGAATTCACCCTCCATTTGTCTGCCCTTTCCCCTTGATTTCCACACAACACATGTTCCAGCTCCCTGGTATTCATTTTGTTAAACTGTAAGTTAGTTGTTCAAAGGAGTTATAGCCTTGGACTGCTCCCCTGCACATACCATACTTTAGTTAATACATTTGTGTATATATGTATATGACTCTGTACATGTCTATGTTTACAACACAGGTAGGTATAAACATGCATCCTTTGCTCTCTAAACCTGACTTACTTCACTTAAGATTTTTTTTCCAGGTCCATCTGTTTGCAGATGAGATAATTTCATTCTTCCTGATGGATGAGTAAAATTACTTTCATATATGTACTACACTTTCTGAATCCATTTATTTATAGTGAGACATCTGGGCTATTTTCATTACTTGGCTATGGTAAAAAGTGAAGCAATGAACACGGATGTGCAAACTTCTTTACTGTATCCTGTCTTGTAAACTTTTGGATACATACCCAAGAGTGATGTCATTTGGGGATTCTTTAAAACACTAAACACAGGACTGCCTTATGATCCAGCACTACTGCTCT
This sequence comes from Dipodomys ordii, assembly GCF_000151885.1. Lineage (NCBI taxonomy): Eukaryota > Metazoa > Chordata > Mammalia > Rodentia > Heteromyidae > Dipodomys > Dipodomys ordii. The sequence continues at coordinate 16,029,217 of NW_012267240.1, forward strand.
AGTGCATTTATTTATCTTGTCTTTTTATCCTTTGAGTGTCTCTAGGCTTGTTTTCATTTTAACTCTTAGTATCTTTTACTTGACCTCTTTCCATCTGCTTTGTTCTGTCTGTCTCCCCTTTATTTTGGATAGGAATTTGATTTTCTCATTCTTTTGGAGAACAGGATAGTCTTAACCATAGCCTTGCATTTCCCTCCTGATATCCTGACAAGCAGTTGTGAACGTGATGATACAGAGATGATCACAGATGGTTTAAACAGTTGTCACAAAGAGAGAGGAGCCAGGAAAGCAGGTGCGGGTAAAAAGTGGTGTGTCCTGCCATGTTTCAGCTGTTAACTTAGAAGAGGGAGGTCATGGAGGGGTGGCTGGTATCTGGGGAGAGGGCAGGTTGAGTATGGATAGTAAATATCTGAGAGGTGAACCTGAAATACTGTACAACATCTGAAGCAAATGCCTTCAGCTACCTAACAAAGATGCTACCTTTTGTCATTCATGATACCTCTTTTCTCATAAAGTTCAGGCTTATATTATTAACCGTATCCAACAAATGCTAGTTAGATCTTGAGTTTATGTGAAACTGTTGGAACAACGTTTTATCACTGGGAAAGCAGTTTTAATGACTTAGTAATCATTAGCAGTTCAAATGTGTGGGTGACATGCTTCTCTAAGCAGAGTTAATAAGCAAACCTGTTCTGGCAAGATTTAACATTAGCTGCAGGTTGGACTTTAGTTGTAAACATAGGGTGGATGAACAGCCTTCCTCTCCAACCAAGTCTGGTAACAACGCTGCTACTACTTGACTTTTATACTTGGGAAGAATCATTTACCATTAAGTCCAGCGAAACTGAGGGCCACAGTGAATAATAGATCCTGTCCAAAGGGACTAACTGTGGAGCAGAACATAAGCAGAAAGCCCATCTTTTTAGTCCTAGCCTAGTCTTCATTTCATCATTCCATGAACTTATTGCACCAAATAAAAGGTAGGCAAATATATATACACACGGAAGTATATGCAATATATGTATATATACCACATATACCATATATAAACCGTATATGTCATATATACAATAAATACATATATATATACATATATGTATATATATACATATATGTATGTATATATATATACATATATGTATGTATATATATATATGGAACTACTACCATATGGAATGACTTGGAGGTTGGTAGCTGAGGTGAGCTTTGTCCACTTTGTCAACCTAGTGTATCATGATCAGATCACTTGTTCTTGTTTTGAAGTCATTAGTCATGCATTAATAGACACTGAATACAGGTATTAAAGAAGATGGCTTTAAAATGTGATTTAAACCAGGCCCTGGTGGCTCATGCCTATGATCCTAGCTACTCAGGTGGCTGAGATCTGAGGATCACAGTTCAAACCAGTCTTAGTAGGAAAGTCTGAGACTCCTATCTGTCATTAATCATCAAAAAGCCAGAACTGGAGTTTGGCTCCAGTGATAGAGTGCTAGCCTTGAGCAAAAAAGCTTAGGGACAGCAGCCAGGCCATGAGTTCAAGCCCTAGGACTGGACCAAAATAAGACAAAATAAAATGTGATTCAAAATGAAAATTTCATTTCTTTGTGAATGAATTTTTATTTTCTCTGTGCATGTGTGTGTGTGTGTGTGTGTGTGTGTGTTTGTGTGTGCGTGCACATGCATGCACGCATGTGCTTATCTTAAGGCTTGAACTCATTTGGTAGAGCACCAACCTTAAGAGCAAAAGCTAAAGGGCAGTGTCCAGGTCCTAAGTTCAAGCACCAGTTCAACACTAAATAAGTAAACAAATACCAACATAATATAACATTAAAAAAACAAAAGGGTACCAGATGTTACAGTCAAAGGAAGGAGCTAAAGCTGAGTATGTGGGTCCTTTGCACATGCATGTTCTAGATTATTGAGTGTGTTTTCCAGTAATATGAGATTAGAGACTGTCAACAATGATGGATTAAATGAGGCAGATACTATTCTGAGGAGCATTTTCTTGGTTTTATTTAGAGATTGCAAGTCTGCCTTGCCTCCTGATAAACTGAGTCCAGCCAGGAAAGGAAACTCTAATCGCAGCTCAGGAGGCTCCTACAACACTGACTGCCCTGATGTTTCGCAGGGTTCTGTCCACATTCACAATGTGGCATATACAGGACTTCAGATTCAGGCTGAGAGTCTAATATCTCCTGGGGTTACCTTGGGAAGTCCAGTTGTGCCTTGAAATGCTTATTAATTCAACAAGCGCCAATCCCAAGTTTACTATGTAAGAGGTGGTGAGGATATAAACATAAATATCATCCTAATCCATAACTTTAATTTTCTCATTCCAGGGTCCTTCTACAGTAGTTCCTGGGGGCCCAAATAAGTTTTTTGGGGGAAATAGTAGGGATTTAAACTCAGAGCTCATGCTTGCTAGGCTGGCACAGTATTGTTAAGCCATGTTTCCAGCCTTCCTGAATTAACCTAGGTAGTTGATCTTACCTAAGGTTTCTCAATGATGTGTAATATTTACCCCAAACAATGGATTTAATAAATTAGTGTTGACCTGCTGTTTTTTTTTTGGTACCAGATTTGAACTCAGGAGCTTGTACTCATAGCTGTCATTCTACCACTTAAAGCTATACCCCCTTGCCTGGCATTTTGCTGGTTAGTTTGGAGATCGAGTCTGCAGAGTTTTTCTATCTAGGCTGACTTCTATCTAGAGGCTGGCCCTCTAGATCTCAGCCTTCTGAGTAGCTAGGATTACAAGTGCGAGCCACTGGCTCCCAGTTTAGGCTTTCTGTTGTCCTTTAATGAATATTTGAATTGAGAAATGAAAGTAAATATTTGCTATCCATTTATTTGTTTTTGGTTTAAAAGAAATGTGTTAGCTGGTATTGGAAGGTAGGGTCATGACAGACTCTTGAAACAAATTTTATTTCACATTATGGAACAGGCCACATGTTTCAGTTTCTTTCAAGGGCTGAGACAGAGAAGTCTGTGATCATATGTCATGCCCATGGCTTGGCATCCCCACTATACCCCGCCAGACTTCATGGGGATGAATCAGACTGCCTAGCAGGTTAGTGATTTACCAAAGTAAGAATCCAAAGTATGCCAGTTCCAGTATCTGATGGAGCTACTGCTGCAGGGTGCCCCACCATAACTAAGTGGCTTAAACAAAACCTTTTGCCCAGTGTGGTGGCTCACTCCTGTAATTCTAGCTATTCAGGAGGGTGAGATCTGAGGATTGTGGTTTGAAGCCAGCCTAGACAGGAAAGTCCATGAGATTCTTATCTGCAACTAACCATCAAAAAGCTAGAAATGGAACTATGACTCTAATGGTAGAGCACTAGCCTTGAGCATCTAAGGTCAAGGGCAGCACCCAGGCCCTGAGTTCAAGCTCAGGAGCAGCAATAAACAAACAAACAAAGAAAATAGTTTTATTTTCTCAATGTTTTGGAGGTTAGATGACAGCAAGGTTGGTTTCTGGTGAAGATCATGGATGGTTGCCTTCTCTCTGTGCGCTCAGATAGCTGAGGGGGTGGTACTTGGGTTTGAACTCGGCCTGGGTGTTGTCTCTGAGCTTTTGTACTCTGTTTAATGTGCTCAAGTTTAATACTCCACTACCAGCTTTTTTTCCCCTGTTAATTGGAGATAAGAGTCTCACGAAACTTTCCTGCCTGGGCTGGCTTTGAACTATGATCCTCCGATCTCAACATCCTGATTAGCTAGGATTATAGGCATGAGCCACTGGCGCCCAACTCTGTGATAGGTTTTCAACAGCAGTAGAACCTGAGCAGTTTTCACATGTGCAAGAGCTGAGAAGAAGAGACCTGTGACATTGGAATCCAGGCCTGGTTGAGAGAGCACAATGTGGTGACAGATGCCAGGGGCAGCTGTGGCAGTGCAGGGGGCTGGGCAGGAGGGGAGGGGGGAAAGTAGGCATCACGTACAATGCACAGTGCTGAGGCTGATGTGGAGAGGGAGAGGGGTGTTTAGGTTAGATCCTGGTTCTAGCTGGTGACTGGGGGAGCCATTGTTAAGAACAGAACCACAGTGCCAGAGGGGAAGAAGGAAGAATGGTAGGAAAGGCTATGAAGGAAGTTCACAAAACCAGGAAAGGGCTTCTTGGTAAGGCCCGTGTCAGGTAATTCTATCCTTCAAGAGGCTTTAAGGACCTGGGATGCTCATATCTTTAAATAGCTGTAGGATTGTGTCTCAGGACATGGTGCATGACAGGTTAAGTTTGGAATGAGTATTTGCTTACTGAGATTAATGCATAGTGCTTTTCTCTGTACTCACGACCCAAACTCTTTTAGTCAGAAAAATTCCCCAGTAAGTAACTCCTTAGTCATCTGTTGCCAAGAAAATTAAAACACTTTTGATTTAGAATCTATCTACAGCCCTGCTGTCCTTATTTTTACTCTGAAACAGATACGGTTTCACATCCTGCCTTTTTATCTGCTGTGATTCAGGTAGATGGTAATCTTAGAGTCTTTGGGTTGGCTAGAGAAGCAACTTGTAAGAGAGACAAGAACACGAAAATCAGAGGGATTTTTTTTTTCTTTTTAAAGATGAAAGACTCCCTTTCTTCCTGGTCCACGAATTTAAATCTTCAATTATCCTTGGATGAAGGGAGAAGAGGAATGTGAGTAAACCCCAGGTCACTGGGTTTTGACTTTGGCTTCCAGTGAATTGATATAATTACAGCAGATCTGTTTCCTTGTACTTCTCGATAACTTTTGAGTTTTCTTCGATAAAGGATTGGCAGGATTTCAACGAGGATGGTCTCTCTGCACTCAGAGGTCTGGAGTAGAAGTGAGATCAGACAGCTGAGTCAGAGAGAGAGAGAGACAGAGAGAGACAGAGAGAGACAGAGACAGAGACAAAGAGAGAGACAGAGACACAGAGAGACAGACAGAGACAGAGAGAGACAGAGACAGAGACAGAGACAAAGAGAGAGACAGAGACACAGAGAGACAGACAGAGACAGACAGAGAGAGAGAGAGAGAGGCAGACAGAGACAGAGACACAGAGACAGAGACAGAGCAAGCCAGACAGACAGACAGCGGCAGAGAGAGACAAAGACAGACACAGACAGGTAGACAGACTAACAGAGTCAGAGAGACCCAAACAGATAAGTAGACAGAGACAGACAACACAGAGCCAGACTAACACACACACACGGAACATTTACTTACCTTCGTGGGCCTCCCGCTTTCCCAGTTTTCTCTCTCATCAGACATTTCCTCTTTTCCTTCAACGTTATTGTCTCGCCCCAGTCCCAGAAGCCAACCAAACTAAAGCAACACAGCTGGGGTTCTCTGCCTGGCACTCACCCCAAGCCCTGCTCGCTCCTTCCTAGACTGGCTCAGGCCACGCGAGCCTGCGCGCGCGCGCGGACCACTGGGGGCCCCACCGAGCGCCGAGGGGGGAGTGGCCGGCGCATGGGGGCGTGGCCTGGCGATGACTCACGGCCCCCTCCCCGCCCCTGGATCCGCCCCCTCCCCGCCCTGCCGCTTAATTCGGACGCGCGGGGCCGCGGGGTGTGAGAGCCGCCTCGAGCCGGACTCGCTCCCCTGCCGGGCCCTCTCTCCTCCTCCTCCTCCTCCTCTTCTGTCGCCGCCGCCGCCGTCGAAGCCGGCTCGTCGCCTCAGGCCCCCGCCAGGCAGTCGGGCCG
>NW_012267240.1:16035337-16082704 GCF_000151885.1 Dipodomys ordii
GGCGCCTGCCCGCTCCGGCTGCGCTGCGGGGCGGCTGGACCCGGCCAGCGGGCCCTGCCGCCAGCCCCCCTTGCCCGGCAGACAAAGGCAGAGTCTCCAGGCCAGAGTCTCCAGGCTTAGCCTCCCCCCCGCCCCTCTGCTCCCCCCCCCCATCGAAAGGTTTCTATTCTGCAAGTTAACTTTTCTGATTGTGGCACACAGAAAGCCCCAACATTTTCTTCGGGGGCGTCCCTGGATTCCAGACTTCTTCAGTCACTCAGGGCAATCTTCTCCGTCCCCCTCTCCCGCCCCCCCCTCCCAAAAGCATCTTCAGGTCACTCCTAGGTGGCCTGATGCCCAGTTTTGACATGCAGCAGGGGACGGTCGTCAGCTCCTTGTGAAATCTGAAGAGGAATCCGATTTCCTGGATGAAGTGCAGAGAATAGTCAGTCCTACTCACCCTTTCTCTGGTTAAGGGCAACCAAGCAAGTTACTTGATTAGAATGGGTATGACAGTGAAGGGACTGAAAGACAACAAGGGAGTGAGGCCTGTTAGCCAGGAACCTTAGGTTGACTACATCAAGTCTATCAAGATTCTTGGATAAACAAGGCCTTCAGCTCCCTCCTCTAGGCATGCTACCCCTCCATCACTTTGGACTGTCCAAGTTGCATGAAGTTTAGACCGTGTCCAGGGAAAATGTCTTAAGTGTTGGCAGGTTCAAGTGTAAAAGTTTTAATTCTGAAACTGTATGCATTTATGAAGAAGTGGCAGAACCTAGAAAGATCTTGTGGCTGTTACCCAAATACAGGCATTTTCCTTTTGGGGCAACACTCTGTGTGTGTGTGTGTGTGTGTGTGTGTGTGTGCGCGCGCGCGTGTGCGTGCACGCACACACACATTAATGAACACATTCTCAGTTCCTATTCTTGACCAGTTACATTGGTCTAAGATAGGACATTTACTAACATAGTTCAGTTTCACTCTGCCACTTTCCCTACACGATTAGACCAACAAGTTGTTCTGGAATACATTTTCTTACAGCTTGCATATAACCACCTACATAACTCCTACAGAAGGAGAGGGAACATGTGAGGAAAACAATATAATTTCTACTTGACTTGTAAGAGTGGGATGACTCCATACCTTTATGGACTATACTTTTTGGGTTTCAAGAGTAGTTGACTATTTTAAAAGAAATATTTAAGCCAGGTGCTGGTGGCTCATGCCTGTAATACTGGCTACTCAGGAGGCTGAGATCTGAGGATCACGGTTCAAAGCCAGCCCAGGCAGGAAAGTCCATGAGACTCTTACCTCCAATAAGCCACTCAGAAAACCAGAAGTGGCACTGTGGCTCAAGTGGTAGAGCACTAGCCTTGAGCTGAAGAGCTGAGGGATAGCGCCCAGGCCCAGAGTTCAAGCCCCACAACTGACCAAAATAAAAAATAAAATTATATATATTTAAAAAGTGAAACTGTATTCTGAAATTCAGGAGAAACATGGAGAGCTCTGTTTTTAGAAAAAGAGACTGCATTGAAAAGGTAAGCTAAAGTTTTCCACTGGGTAGTGAGTGAATACTTTTGAGTGTGTATATGGGGAAAATAGTCATCCTTCTATTTGGCCATGGTACACTCTTGCTATTTCTGACTTTTATTTTTCTCTTATAAAAGTCTTGGACATAGGAATCTCTTCATATACAAAGTAAAGAGGCAGTTGAGAAGACTATTTAGAAGTAGGTTGGTCATGAGGATGATGCAATGCTTTTTAAAGTTAGAACTTAGAAGAAGGAAGTTGTGGTTGTGTGCTATCAGGTGGTGCTTTGTTTTTTGCTGTTCCTATGCTCTGGAACTCCCTCATTTGTAGTTTGGGTTCCTTAATCTGCATGCATACTTAAAGTAGGTAAGTTGTAGTAGTGACCTGTAAGTGAAGGACAGAGTGTATGGTTGCTGTGGAGATTGGCATTCCTAAGGAGGCCTTGTACCTCTCTCCTTAATAAGATCAGAGGATACTCAGGAGGAAACAGCACCTTAGCTCTTACTTTTCAACCCTCCAGGGTGCCTTGGACAATATAAATAGCACAGCCAAGCTGGACCTTAGGTTGGAACTCAGCAGCTCTGCTCTTCTGTTGCCTTGGGAGAGGAAGTAAAGTGTTGGGTAGCCCAGTGTTAGGCACATTCTGTGGCTGTTGTGATGAATAGCCTCTTACCTAGGGGACTGCAAATTTCATTCCTGGAATTAAAAGCAGACTTTTAAGCTGGTGTTTAAAAGTAGACATGTGAGAAACCTTTTTCATGAACTGTAGGAGAGTGGATGCTCTGATTCATTCCTTTCATTCACATGTCCATTCATTTATTCTTTTGATTTTTTTTCATTGTTTAAAATGTCACAAATAAAAATTTTTTTTACTAGTTTTCTTTGGGATGGTTGAGCTAAAGAAGACTTAATTGAAAGAGTGAACTGAAAATGTTAGTGATATTGTTCAGTGTTTTTAATATCCTTCTTGTCCCCTCCCCCCCCCCCCCTGCCCCAGCACTTCTGTTAGCAGCCGAATTGAGAAAATGGGCCTGAGAATTTGGTCAAATGAGATTAAGATTTCAGGCATTAGTAGAAGTCCCCAGCTATCTTGGGGAGTTATCAGCTTTTCCAAGTCTAGAGAAAGCAGCTGGAGAAATTGACCATAGAGGCTGACTCTAGAGACACACTGGGAAAAATGTAAAATTCATGTCCGGTAACTTAGGCTTAGAATTCCAGCTGCTCAGGAGGTGGAGATTGGAGATCTTGGTTTGAGGCCAGCTGGGTAAACAGAAAATCTGGGTCAGTGGCTGGGTGTAATGACACAAGCTTGTCATCCCAGTGACATAGAGAAGTACAAATAGGAAGATCACAGCTTAGTCTGGCTTGTGCATAAAAGCAACACTCTGTTGTGAAAATAATCAACCCCAAAAGGGACTGGTGGAATACCCCAGTGTTAGAGCACTTGCTTAGCAAGGAAGGCTCTGAATTCATACTCCAGTACTGCACCCCTCCCTCCCCGCCCCCTCAAAAGTAAAAAAGTGCTGTGGAGTGAGTCTGTATTCTGGAGCTTTGGCCTGACCTAGTGATGATAACTCTCCTTCATTTCCTGTGGAGTCCCCTTGTCTAATCTTGGCTTGTTTCTGCTTTCCATTTTGAAGCAATCCATTTTTCTCCCTTTTTCCTTTCAAATTCAAAAGTGCCGGGTCTTTAAAATTTGAACTTTTTCTCTCCAAGAACTTAGGGAATGGATACTTATATCCACCTCACATTGTTGATTATCAGTAAATGAAAAATACTTGACAGGCTGACTTATGTTACCATTTAGTCCTGGTGAATCAGTCAGAGAATTTTCAAGGTTGATGGGGAAGTTTGCTCTTCAGTTACTGCTTTTTTAACAGGTGTGTATTTTATGGACAAAACTGGGTTGAGTGTAGTTATAACAAGACTGATAGAATGCTCATCCTCATGGGCATGATATTTTAGGAATGGCACAAAATTATACAAAATGGTTTAATTACAGTTACGAAGAATGAAAGGTAGTGCTTTGTGTATGAAGATGTCTGGGAGAGAATGATGATCCTTGCCAAGGATAGACAAGGTTTCTGACCAAGTAAGAAGCCCTAGTGGGGCTGAGATGTTAAGGGAGTGAGTGCAATGAATTGCCCAGGGCCGATCAGTTAAGAGATGATGTTGGGGCTCTGGATGAGTGGATGTGGCCAACTGCTCAATTTTGTCTAGAATTTGGCCAAGGGCTAGGGATACTTTCTAGTGCAGAGCTGGGAGACTTGAGTTGCTTCAGGTAAGCCTCAGGGCCTTGGCCCTGGGAAGCCTTGGTGGTGGGGACATATTGTCCTGAGGTGGCAGGACTGCAGGAGCGAGGACTGGTATTAGATGTGTATTATCCAACCCCAGCCATACCCCATGGAGATTCTGTTTCAAATGAGAAGACCATCAGGGACTCGTAGGAAAAGAGAACTTGTTTGAGGGTATCTTCAGACTCAGGTGGACTGTGGTAAGAAAGAGGTGGAGAGATGCCGGAAGAGGATGGTTTGTGGCTGTCTCATGACAGGAAACTTGTGGATGGTGCAATTTCACCAGAGATGTCACTTATGGGAAAGCAGGGATATGGTCTGCACTCTGCAGTGTATGTGCACTTCTGTGTGTGTCCACACATGTGCTTTTGTGTGGAGGTCACAGGGACACATGGATTGGTGATAATACTGTTCCCTCCACACAACAAAACTTGATCCTGGTGGTGGCAGAGAGCTCTGGGGTGGAAGGAAGGCCCACTTGAGAGGCCATGCCCAGAAGGGACTCTGGGCTGCTCAGCAGCACTGTTCTGCCTTGTGCTGCTAAGTTTTTTAATAGTAATGAGATGCCAAAGTCTGTAGATAGGAAGTGCTTGGCCATGGTGACCTTCTTAATTATGTGTTGTCAAGTCTCCTCCAAACCCACAGTAGAAAGAGTGCAGGTAGCAGACTAGCTTTTCCTGTCTTAGCCTACAGGGGACTGAAGGCTTTTGTCTCCTCTTTCTCTGCTCTACTTTTGTTGTCAGCATTAACATAAGTTATTTAGGGCCATCTACAGCCCTGTTTGGACACAGCCGTGGCCTCTTGGAATGGAATTGTGAATTGGGACTAGGTTCTAAATAGGGTAGAGGGAAGATCTCAGGCTTCGAGCTAGGAATGTCTGTGCTAGAAGCCAGTTCCCAGCTTTGTGATTTCAGCAAGCCACATAATCTTCATGAGTCCTGGCTTTCTCATTTGTAAGATGAATGTGGTGATAATCACTGACCTTCCATGGCATGGTGGGGACAGATTTTGCCATTGTGAAGCTGCTAATTCATGGTCCATGAGACTTGGCAGGTGATATGTCAGTGCTCACAGCCTTTTAAAAATATCTTTAAAATCCATAATGGCAAGAACACTTAACAGCTCCCCTCCTAACAAAAGTTTAAGTGTACACTAATTTTAAGTGTGCATTACTGTTGTTGCATGTGGAACAGCAGTTCTCTAGAGATTATACATTTTGCTTCACTGAAACGTTACACCTTTTGATTGGTAACCCCCCATTTCCTCTCATCTTGATCACTGATGTCCACCACTGTACTCTCTGCATCTATGGATTTAACAGTGGTTCATGTAGTATTTGTCCTGTCCTGGGGCTTGAACTCAGGGCTTGTGCACTGTTCATCATCCTTTTGGTGTTCAGAGCTAGTGCTCTACCACTTGAGTCACAGCACCACTTCTGGCTTTTTCTGAGTAGTTTATCGATGATAAGAATCTCACAAACTTACCTGCCTGGTCTGGGTTTGAACTGCATTTCTCAGATCTCAGTCTCCTCAGTAGCAAGGATTATAGGCATGAGCCACCAGTGCCTGGCAGTATTTGTTTTTTTGAGATGGCTTCCTTCACTCAGCATAATGTCCTCAAATTCATCCATGTGTTTGCCTACTGCAGAGTCTTCTTCTTTTGTGACGCTGAATAGTAATCGTCTGAACATCTATCTACCTATACATTCATGCATACACACACACATATAAATACATGCACCACTTTTTATTTCATCCATACATTCATGCTGAGGAGAATCAGCTGTAGCATCTGAAGCACCCTCCTGTAGCGGGTCCCTCTGCTATGGAATGAGAGACATCACAGAAGTAATGGACAGTCAGACTTAGACCTGGGTATCAGGGCTCATGTCATCTTATCTGTGGAATGTAGTGATAATAGTGGCAACAACTATAGTAATGGTCTTAGGATTGTCACCATCTAACAGTTTTTAATCTTATGTAACAGTGTATTAAGTACTTTGTGAAATGTATTCATTCATTTAGCAAATACTGAAAGAATCCTACTATGTGTCAGGCACTGTTGTAGACTCAGGATTTATGGATAGGATAAGGGAAGATAGACTGAATGGAGTTTATGTAGAAATTTCATGACATGACAGGCAGTAAATAAATATACAACAAAGTTGGTTCTCACATTGGTACTATCAAGAGTTCTAAGTAGGGCCAAAAACTTGTCTTGTGGGAGGAAAAGTGGAGTTTTCAGTAGGGTAAGGCTCCTCCTCAAGAATATATATATATATATTTTTTTTTGCCAGTTGTGGGGCTTGAACTGTGGGCCTGGGCGCTGTCCCTCAGCTCAAGGCTAGTGCTCTACCACTTGAGCCTCAGTGCCACTTCTGGCTTTTTCTGCTTATGTGGTGCTGAGGAATCGAATGCAGGGCCTCATGCATGCACTCTACCACTGAGCCACCTTCCCCGTCCTCCTCAAGAGTATTTGAGGTCTGACAAAAGCAGTGGTGAAAGCCGGGAGCCGGTGGCTCACGCCTGTAATCCTAGCTACTCAGGAGGCTGAGATCTGCGGATCATGGTTCAAAGCCAGCCTGGGCAGGAAAGTCCGTGTGAAGAGTGCAGGGACAGCGCCCAAGCCCAGAGTTCAAGCCCCACCATAGGCCCCCCTCCTCCCCAAAAAAAGCAGTGGTGAGCATTTCTTTGTCTATGTAGAGTCAAGTGCCTGTAATAGTCATATACTTGGAGATCTTCCGGAGCCTACGATTGGAGGAATGGCAAGAAGGCTAGTGTGGATAGAGCTAGATGGGCAACAGGGGAAGGGATGTGAGATGCATTGTGAGCAGAGGCCAGCGTCCAGGATGTGATGGACAGGGAGAGTTTGGGAGGGTTCTCTGCAGGGGATGGAAGACGCTGGCTCACATTTTATATAATCCCCAAGGGTCCAGCATGGAAGCAGGAGACCTGTGTGTGTGTGTGTGGTGGTGGTGTGGGGGGGAGGGATATCACTGTGAAATTTCTACACATTTACCATGTATTCCAATGACTCTTACCCCTCTGTCACTCTTTTTGTCCCCCTTGCCCAAATATTTCAGAACGGTTTATTGTTGTATTTTCACAGTTGCAAATAATATATTTTGACAGTATTCAACTTCCTTCATCCTTGTGAGCCCAACCCCCTCTTGCTAGTACCCTTCCCTGGCAGAATCAATTCCAAGCCCCCAAATGCTCCCATACTTGACATATTTTGAGGATGAACTATTAGGACTTATTAATGATTTGGAGCTGATATTGGGGAGAGAGAGAGAGAGAGAGAGAGAGGGAGAGGGAAAGGGAGGAGAAAGAGAAAGAAAGGGAGGGAGGGAGGAAGGAATCACGAGAGATGCTGACACTTTTGGCCTAAGCCACTGGGTGAATTGAGGGATGATGCCATTTACTGGAATGAGAAGACAGGCTAAAAAATGTCTTTATAATGTGCATAACAGCCTCTGAAATTCCTATTGTTTTATTCCTGTTTCACAGATGTGAAAATCAAGGATTAGAGAAATAAAAACATTTACCTTGGAAGAAGGCTGAATCAAGATTAGAGCCCAAGTCTGATTCCTGCTTACCCCTTGCATTTCATGTCATTTTGCCATGTTCTCTACATATTGGGACTTATAAAGGAGCCAGATTGATGATAAATGGCCTGGACACACACTTTGGAATGCATCTGGTTTTTTCTTGGGTTCCTTTGCACAGTCTTGTGATTTAGTAAGTGTGTAAGGCAGTGCAGCCATCACCCAATCCAGTTTCAGATTTCATAGTTGCTGTTCCTATCCGCAGCCTTAGGCCACCACTGATCTTTTTCCTGTCTCTATAATTTTGCCTTTTCCAGAAATTCCCTGCAAATGTAATGGCTCTTGGTGTCTGGATTTGTTCATTTATATGTTTTTGAGTTTCTCTGCTGTTTCATAGCACATCTGCTTTTAAGCAACATTCTTGGACTTTCTCAGAAGGAAGTACCCTGCACTGATGGGAAAAACATCCACTAGGATTTGTCTTCACATGATAATAAAATAATTGCATTTACTGATCATTTATTAATCCCAGTTTTAGTTATATGTTTATTATCTTTTGTGGTCTTTCAGGTTCTATGAGGGAGGTGTTAGGATTAGTGTTTTATAAATGAGAACACTAAAGAATAAAGAGATTAAAAATCCTTCCCAGGGTTACACAAGTTGAGATGAGAATGGGGCCTTGTTCTTATAGAAGTTTCTCAAGACTGTTCCTCTGTATTCCCCGAAATGTATTGGATATCTTAGCTTAAGAGAGGGCTGTGATTCCAATTAGAATAATGGACTTTCCAGATAAATCTGAAAGTTATAGTTTTGCATCTAAATCTAAAAGAGAATATTTGGCCTGATTTTTAATTTTTTTTTGACCAGCCATGTGGAAATGAGAGTAACTTAAAGTGATAAATTTGTGAGATGATTTTCTTAAGCATGGCATCAGAATGGCACCAAATTGAATACATGTTTTTTTTTTTTGTACAGAATATCCTAAGGTTCTATATTACTTTACTATTAATAGATGAAGTTTAATTTGGCATTATGATTATATATGCTAACACATTTCTCCCTTTATCTATAATCTATTCTGCATTTAAACTGTTTTTCCTATGTACATAATGTCCATATTGGAAGATTTCCTGGTCTGTATTACCAGGGACTTTTTTGTGTATTGTAAGAATTCTGAAAATTTGAAGAGATTCTTAATACCTTATACAAGTAGCTTGTAAGAGCTAGTTATACAATTTTAGCTGAACAGGGAATAAAGTTTTTGGAATAAAATCTTTACACCTGGAGGAAGAGGCGCTGTGGCTCAAGTGGTAGAGTGCTGGCCTTTAGCTGAAGAGCTCAGGGACAGTGTCCAGGCCCAGAGTTCAAGCCCCATGACCAACCACGCCCTCCCCCCCCCAAAAAAAAAAAATCTGCCAAGACTTTACACCTGGATTCTGCTCTTGGTTTCTGGTATGAGATTTTTTTTACTAGGGGCAAATTTTCTAAACTTTGGGCCTAGAGGATGTTTGTTTTGTTTTAAATACTTCTAAATTACAATTCTTCATGCACTTCCTGTTTTATATTTACAGCTGAAATATGTGAGTCTACCATGACTGTTTTATTTACTCCATTTATGCTAGAATTGCTAAGCAGCTAGCAATACAGTCTAGAACATGTTGCACACATGTGCTTCATGGTGAGCCACAGCACATAGCTGACTAATTTCAAAAACTATTTATATCCTCTTCCGAATAATTGTTCATGGCAGGACAGTGTGTGCTCTTTGCTAACATCACTTTAAAATAGAGATAAATTATTTTTTACTCATAGATGATTCATTTGGTAATCTTTTGTAAACTCACACCCCTCTCTGACATGTGTCACTGTACTAACTAGTCCATAATACAGTTTTGCACAAATCTCAGAGGATTGGATGTGGGATGAGGTCTTAGAGAACACATAATCCTGAGCCCCAAGGCTGCTGAATTAATTACCTTAGACCCAAAGGTGTTAGTGCAAATAGGGATGTGAGAGATCTCTTCATTTCACTTCTAACTTAATGCACTTCACTTTGTCTTCTTCCTGCTAGCCTACTTGTACTGGCACTTGTCACTACAAAAAGAGTAGAAACAAGAACAGGAAACTCTTTGCTCGTTACCAGGATGGTGGTGATGATTTTATTGCAAAGATAAAATAATAATGTTTGAAGTTCTGCCATCCTGAAATACTGTCTTGTTTTGGATGTGTGTATGTGTAAGACCAATTCTTATTCATACTGATAGAAAGTCTTCAAAATATTAAACATTAGAAGTCTAGACATTTATTTAATTTTTTGTGGTCATAGACATTTATTTAAATGGATGCAAATTGCCCTTGCCAACTGCTATTTTCTTCATTTTGACTTCTATGTCTGAGAAGCTCCCTGTGATTGAAGCTCCTGTGATTGAAGAAATATACTAGTTCTTTCCAAATAAATAGAAGAGATATTTCTATAAATAATCATATGGAGATAAACACTCCAATTCCTTCCATAATTGTGGGAAAATGCTTCTTCCATCACCACAGACACAGGCTTTTGCAGGCTTTTGATCAGTTCTGACACAGCTGCATTAAGAGAAATAGGAACTTCATGCTCAGTAGGCCTGTAGGGCCTGTGGTACCTTCTTTCATTCCAGTGAACTTGAGTTCTCCCATCTCTGCCCTGTGACTTTGAAGCAGGCGATGCAGGCAAAGTGTGGGTACAGTGCTTGACACAGGTGTTAACAAATGTTAGTGCCTTCCCTGTGTTTACTGCCCCCAAGATTGTGTCTTGATGTGAGTTGTACATGATTTGCTGATACACTTGTTACATGGACTAAGACTTTCCATTACTTTGGAACTCAGAGAGGTTTGACGAGTGCCTGTTTTACAGGTAACTCCTTACAGCCTTCCTTCTGTATCTAAAGTGTTGGACTAATTTTGTAAGCAGTGGTAGAAAGTAGACCTGGGCCAGGAGAGAGTAGGACAACTCAAATTAGAGAGTGGAACAGACACCTTTGGGTACAGAGGTATGCATAGCTATTAAGGCTGCTATAAAAAATGTCCGGGAGGTTTAAACACCAGCATTTATTTCTCATTATGGAGGCTAAGAACTTCAAGATTAGGGTCTGGGCAGGGTTTTCTAACAGGTCTGTGGATAGTCTTGTGAGGACTTAGCAAGAAATAGACCAGTGCTCTCCTGTCTCATTTTCTATGGACACTGACCTTACTGATGAAGGTTGTACTTTTAGGGCGTTGTTACTGTCTAGCTTCCAGATTCCATTGCCTTGAGTGTTAGGGTGTAAATAAATGAATTTTGGAGGAGACACAAACATCTACTCACTACAGTGACTTCGAATCTCTGCGCAGGCAAGGTTATTTAGGAGCAAAGTAAAGTGCAGTGTTTTCTGTAGAGAAGGTAGGTCTGCAGTGGCCAAGGATGGATGTGGAAGTAAGGAGGATGGGGGTGGTGGAAGGGAAGGTGAAGCTCAAGTCCTGAACTTGAACATGAGAACTGGTATGGAGGTCTCTAAAACCCAGGAGTGGATGGTGATGCTAAATAGATGTATTTGTCCTTGTTGCTTTTTTGGGCTCCTATTAATTCACAAACTGATAGCTGGGTGAAGGCATCCCTATTCCCCTAACCAAGGGGGGTCCAAGAGGTGGGAGGATAGCAGGAGTGAAGGAAGCCTTATGTGCAAGGAGAGCATACCTACTAGTTTGTTGGGGATGAGCTGGGTCTGAGTGTAATTACTAGTCGAAACTTCATCTTCAAAAGCGAAGTCACCCTACTAGCATTTGCTTGGTTGTAGAGAAGTACTTGTTTCCTGTTATGAACGGCATCTTGACTGAAGGTTTGATGATCCACAGGGCCTTCCGTGGTGAGTCCATGGTTTACTTGTCTTACTGGAGGCTATTCTCTTGGTTTATTCTTGGTGTGAACTTTAAAGAATATTCTGCATTGAATTTCCAGAGCTCTCTTCTCTTGGTTTATGTCTTAAATGACCCTCTTCCTCAGCTAGTACTGTAAACATCAATCCATTGCCCATGGAAGCATCTGTAATTCTGCCTCTTTCCCTGGAGGTGGTAGTTTCTTCTCACAGGGTCTCCTCAGTGCACAGTAGCCTCCCTTGAATTTTTCCTGGCAAGGGCTAGTGAAAGAAGCAGGAGGGGAGGGAGGGAAGAGGAGCGTTGCCTTGCCTTCTTGTCATCATGATTACAAATGGCTTGCAAAGGTATTTTTCAAGGACCCAGAAAATGAGTGAGGAAATAGAGGTTGGAGAGGTGGGGCGGGTGTTCGAGTACCATCACTATGCAGAGAACCACACCTGAGTTTCTTATTTTGCCTTGGGAAGGAAGAATGGATTTTCCTCTGAGTTTCCACACATAGTGTTTCAGTTGGATATGAGCATCTGCAGGTGTCATCATGTGCTAAGACTCCCTTTTTCCATGGTAAAATGGAACAAAAGACCCTTGGCTGCTGAGGGTGATAGATCCTAACTCTCATCCAGGAAGTGTTTTCCTTCTTGGGCTATTGTATTGTGTGCTGCAGTTTCCATGTCTGGTTGGGAACCCTGAGGCCAGGGACCCTGCCATCCTAATCTGTGTGTGCACACTGTGTCTTTCAGGCAGTAAGTGGTTCTTCCAAAATAATCACTGCCATTCTGGGTCAGAATGACTCTAACCTACTGACAGGATTCAGACCCTGGGATTTCTGTTCATGTTGGTGGGGCTGGTAGGTGTCATACAGTTCTGTCTTGCTCAACCCTCTCAGCCTATCTTCCTTTCAGACTGTTTGGTTGGCTTGTGGGATCTGAAAGAGTAGCTAAGAATTCCATTTAAAAGGCAGTGTTTATTTTTTTGTTAGTCCTGCAGCTCAAATCCTTTTTTCCTTAAGGAGAAAATATTGTCCCCTTTGAGTGGTGCCTCCAACACTGCATCACTGGTAGCTGGGCACTCCCAGCAAGGCAAGTAGGTGGACTTGGGTTTCTTTTCCTTTGCCTCTAGTGCTTTCTTCCAGTGCAGACTTCTTCCCATCCTTCACAGAGGCGCAAGTTGGCAAGCAGTGCACAGGTTAGTTGGGCCAAGCCTGTTCGTTTCTTTCCCCACCCACCCTATCTTTATAATTTGGGTGGGGTGGCATGTCTAACCACAGCTTCCGTGTGTAGACCACTTGCTTGTGATCTCCCATAGATGAAAATCAATAAATACAAACGTAGAAGAGCAGCTGGTAAGTGGCTGGTGTGTGTCTGGGAAGGTGAGCTTGCATCCTGTTTGCTGAGTTCTGTGGTCCTGTTTCCTGAGTTCTGTGGTTTGTACTGTGAACTGCATTTCATGTCAGTTGTCACTAGTGTGTAGAGAGAGGATAGATTCCTGCAGTCTTTTTAGTTCTGGTTACGTATTTCTCCCTAAAGGGTCCACAGATTGATAATGAATCCTCTTTCCCATTCTCCTCTTTTTTGATAATATAGTCAGTGGGGTTTGAGCTCAGGGCTTCACTTGTCTGGTTTAGTTATTTTATTTTTTTGAATAGGCTTCTGCTTTTTTGCTGAGGACTAGCCTCAGACTACAATTTACTTACCTGTCTCTATCCCTCCCTCATTACTTGGATACCTTCATGCACCAATACTCCCTACATATTTGTTGATATGGGATCTTACCAAGTTTTACCTCCTTCTGACCTCAGCCTTTGATCCTCTTGATCTTTGCCTGAGATTACAGATGTGAACCACTGCATATGGACTTTTTCCAGGTCTTTCCCTCCTCCCCTTTCCTTCTTTCCTTTCCATCCCTCCTTCACTTTCCCTCCTTTTCCCACTTCCCCTCCCTCCCTCCCTCCCTTCCTCCCTCCCTTCCTTCCTTCCTTCCTGTGCTCATGATTGAACACATGACCTGAAGGTTGCTAGACAAGTCTCTACCAATTGAGCCATATCCCATCCGACGTTTCTTTGAATTGAGAAATAGTATGATTTGACAGGCACTGTAATTAGACCCCTGGGGTCCAGTTTTAGGTCTGTAGTTTTCTAGCTTTGCCGGATAAGTGACTTACCTGCTGAAGTTGGTTTCTTTAGCAGTAAAATGAGATGATAATAGTGCCTCCCTCTTTAAGTTGTACAGTTACTGCACTATCATTGCAGTGCCTGTATGGAGCAAGTACTCCATAAAACTATGTCAATATTGCTCCATGTACACTTGTGAAAATAGAACTAGGAAACTTGAGACTGGGGTGGATCAAGATGATGGGATGGGTGACTGATCAAGATGTACTGCTCACATAAATGGAACATTAAATTGAAATTTCTTTGTATACCTAGTTGAAGACAATAAAAAAGAGGGAAGAAAACCTGTATGTTACTGATAGCATAGAGATCAAGCTCTGAACTGTTTTTAGAACTGTTATCTGTCTCATAGCTCTATGGTCACAGTATGTTTTCTGGTCATGGTCAAAGTGAGTTATGCATGTACTTAGGGGACAGCAAACAGTGGCATTTGAAATTGAGTGTCTCTGAAAACTGGGATCTCTTTGGTAACTTGTGCCAATAGGAAGATGATAATATTCTCAGTACTTGTACCACCACAATCCGGAGGGTTAACTGTCAAGTGTTAACTAAGAACATGGCCATAGTCTGCCAGAATTGAAATTGCCAACTTGTGCATGCATCCACACAGGCTGTGTCTGTACACTAATTATGCATTGAGTTTGAAACACTCTAAAGGGTGGAGGTCCCTTGAGAACATTGGAGGACTGCTAAGGCTGTGGCAGGGAATGGCTTTGGGCATCTCTGAGATACTTGGCTTTTAACTGCTTGGAACTCTGAGACTTAGTCAACTGTTGGTTCAAGTCCAGGGAGGAGTTCAGGCTGGGCTTATCCCTGCTCCCTTCCTGACCAGCTTTCCCCCTGTACTGACTTGACCCTTTCTCGCTGTTTTCATAAACAGGTTATTTGCTTGTCCTAGGCCTTTGGGACATTCCTGCTCCCTCTGGGAAAGTTCTTAACACTGCTAGACAGGGGCCTGTCAGGCCAGCTTATGTGAAAATAGTTCCCTGCCCTGCCCTGCCCTCTTACACTTGTTTATCTTTCTTCCCAACATTCCTTCTTCCCAGTGCCCTGCAGGTATTACCCGTGTGCTCTTCATTTATCAGTCAGTCCTTTTTTCACTCTTGTCACAACATCATAAATACCATCAATCATGTATCTCTGAATGTAGAGGACGTTTCCCTCAAGGACTCTTCACTTAGGGTCCTTGATTTCTATTGCAGAATAAGAATCTCTGGACCAGGCAAAATGGTAAGAAAACTTGGTGGAGCTTTATTGGGCAAGCAGGCAAGCAGACAGGTAGGGGCACCTTAACAGTATGAATGCTCTTAACGGGAGAGAAACAGATCTTTCTGAAAACAGGGGAATTTATATGATAAAGTTGGGGGGCCACTAACTTCAAATTATATAAAAGGAGATATTTTATCTTTGCCCTAATCACCTCTGGTGTTGCACTGTTTGAGTTCCTGGACAATTTGTGCATTCCTTCCAGGTAAGAATGCATCCTGCCATAAAACAGATGTTTATCCTTGATATAAGGAAGGCGTCCTGTTGTCTCTCTTAGAAGCAAAGATAGTGTTTTTGTGTTTATTAAGACCTTGTTTCTGAGTTGCCTTCACCAGGCCTCATTTTCCCTAATTTATCCTGCCTCATTTTCCCCTAAAATGATTTTGCTCCCTTAATCTTAAAGGGAAGTAGATGGATAAATATCTCCTGTATTTGCTTTAAGTGTTTTTGAATTCCTGACAGCTGTTTACCATGCCTGATTTTCCCTAATGTATCTTGCCTCTAGTGTCCTGTACTTGTCCTGTCTAGAAACAGATCTGATGTTGCTCCTGCTGTAGACTGCTGAACTGTAAGAGGTGTCCTTGCCAGGTGAGGTTGTCCTTCCCCAAGCAGTGTAGAGCAAAGGTTCTTTGGGGCTTAATGTGCAAGGTTAGCTGATTTGTCTGCCTACCCAATAGTAGGCAAAAGCAACTGATATTTGGGAAGGAAATTCTGCAGAATTCATTATTTTAAGGTCCAACTTGCTATGAAATTAGGATTGTGGGAGTCTAACTAGGAGAATCTGGTTAGCATTTCTTCTCAGCGATCTAAAAGGAATGGAAGGCCAGTGAGTTAAAGGCCAGACACAGTTCTGTGCCTTGACCTTTAACATTTTTTTAAAAAATAGAAAACAGTTACGTGTTCATGCACTTGCATTTGGCACAAGTGAATAAAAGACATTGTCTATCCTGTTGCTCATTGGTCCTTTCTTATCTATGGTTGCTTGTGGGCAGCTGCTTTTACACTATCTTGCTCTGATGGTTCTTTCTTTTGCCAAAATTGGCTGCAGATTTTTTTCTGAGAGTGTAAAATATGTAATTCTTCTTTTTTTTCTGGCCTTGGTCACTAGGAAGCTTAAAACCATATTTAATACTCAGAACTGGAAGTTTTGAGTCTTAATGAGTTTTGCCGGTTCTGTTTTTTTTTTTTTTTGGCTAGATACAAATATTTCTCTTTAAATTAACATACCTTGCTGTTTCTTATGTAGGGTGCTCAGCCTTCTGATTCTCCTCTTTTGCAGTTACACACATGATTTTCTTTTTTCTTTTTTTTTGGGTCCAGTCGTGGGGCCTGAACTCTGGGCCTGGGCACTGTCCCTCAGCTCTTCAGCTCAAGGCTAACGCTCTACCACTTGAGCCACAGCACCACTTCCGGCTTTTTTCTTTTTGCTTATGTGGTGCTGAGGAATTGAACCCAGGGCCTCATGCATGCAAGGCAAGCACTCTACCACTGAGCCACCTTCCCAGTCCCCACACATGATTTTCTTATAGGGCACTCCAAATCTTCTGTGGAAATAAACAGAATGACAATTTTATTTCTCACATGTCCTCAGTCCTACTATTAGTTTCTTTTTTTGTTTTTTTTTCTGTGGTACTGGGGTTTTTAACTCAGCTTCATGCAAAAGCTTTACCATTTGAGCCGTGTCCTCAGCTGGTTTTGCTTTAGTTATTTTTTAGATAGTCTTAACTGGTGTCAGATTGCAATCCTTCTATCGCTTCCCTATGGGTACAATATTCGTTACCACACATAGCTTTTAAAACATTTTTAGATAGGTTTTCCCTAACTTTTTGTTGGGATTGACCTTGGACTTCCAACCTCCCATCTCTGCCTCCAAAGTAGCTAGGATTACAGGTGTGTATCATGATACTCAGCTAACCAGTCCTGGGGTTGAATTCAAGGCCTGGGTGCTGTCCCTCAGCCACAGTTTCACTTCTGGCCTTTTTTGTAGTTAATTGGCGATAGAGGCTTTCCTGCCTGGGCTGCCACCCTTCCATCTCCACCTCACAAATAGTTGGAATTATGGCCAGCTTTCCTAATACGAGGTATTGAGCAGCCAACTTGGTTTTGAAATTCTTTTACCCTTATGTGGTTTTGGCTTGTGGAACACTGCTGACAATGATGTCTGTGTTTGTGAGCTGATAAGCCCAGGCCCAGTTTTAGGGTTGTCATTTTAGACTGAGTAGGGAGGTAGGCATTTGCCAAATAATTAGTACTGTTAAGGGCAGAATTTCTCACTGATTTTATCTGGTTTATTCCCACTGTGAGATTTTGGTTATTTTCCCATAGAAACCATTAAATATGCATTGTTTCAAAGAAACTAGATACCTAGCTTCTGAGTATTAAAATCTAACTTAAGTCTTGCTGTTTCCAAAGGATTTGAATTTTTCATTTAGTGCCTTTTAGTGTTTCCTCTCCAAAGTTTTTCTAGTTGCTGTGGACATGTATAAGTGGTGCTTACATGAGTGAACCTATTTGGAGAAGCTAACATTTTCATAAATTAATTTTTAAACTTGAGGTGTTAGTAATTATTTGGAAGCAAATTAAAGAAATGATGATTTTCAGTTATTAATAGATTTTTAAGTGAGATCTGTGGAAATTATTTAATAGATAATTTATTCATTGTAAATTTTTATCACTATAATTCTGGTAAAGTTATCCTGAAATACACATACAGAGCCCTCTCAGTTAACATCTGCCTTTGAATTAAGACATTCTATGCTTTTTGAAGAGTTGGATTGAAATTGTCATTGTCTGAGGCAGGGATAAGTCACTGATGAGTTAAATCGCCTCATTCTTTAGGCTGAATGTTGCCTCTTAGTCCTTAGCAGTGATGTTCAGGCATATAGTGCCCTTTTTACCTCTGTCACATTCTCCCTTATTATCAGCCCTTCTCCAGTAGTCATGGTTTTCTTTTTTCTGAACAGAAAATTTCCAGTGATATTTTCTTAAAACTGAGGGTACAGCCTGGGACGTTTTCTTAACTTCTGAATGAATGTCTAACTATTGGACTATATCCCACATAGGATTGTTATTATTTACTTCATAAGCAGGACTGAAAGTGAGCAAAATTTGTCAAGATCCCATCTCAGCAGGTCTGAGATAGACAATCTCCTCTTCTTATGGAGACCTGTCATGTTTATATGCCAATGGTATTAGTTTAGGATATTCAAAGGAAAAAGGTATTATTTGTGTCAGGGATAGAAATGGATTATTCTAGGGTTTTTTTTGACACTGTATTTTTAACATTGAGAACATGACTCAAACTGATTTGGCAAAGAGATGCATATGAGCAAAGTTGGCTTTTGTGGAATGTATTAATTGGGCTGATGTTTATTAAGTAGCTCATGAAAAGGGTCAGCATCCTGGGCACTGGTGTTTGATGGGCTGTTTGCTCTTGGGGAACTTATAGGTCAAGAGGGAGGGGAAGGACATACTTTAAAGTAATCATGTTACATAAAGTAGTTGCCCATTCTGCTTTGGAAGCAACTCATTTATCATTTTGCTTATTGAGCCTTTCCTGATTGATTGGAAGAGGCTTTATGCTAACATCTTATTAAACCTCAGAATATATGTGAGGTTTTGTTTGTTTGATTGAGAAGAATCGGGGCAATGAGCTATTCTTAAGTGACAGCACCTCGAATAAAACTTATATTAGCTGGGCACCAGTGGCCCACACCTGTAATCCTAGCTACTGAGGAGGCTGAGATCTGAGGATCACGGTTCAAAGCCAGCCTGGGCAAGGAAAGTCTGTGAGACACTTATCTCCAATAAACCACTAGAAAACCGGAAGTGGCGCTGTGGCTCAATTGGCAGAGCGCTTGCCTTGAGCTGAAGAACTGAGGGACAGCACCCAAGCCCAGAGTTCAAGCCCCACGACCCACCAAAACAAACAAAAACTTACATTAATGTATTTCCTGACCCACTACAGTAAAAAAAAAAAATTAACTGTCTCAAAATGTTTATCTTAGAGAAAAATGACTTTTCTCCTGGAGTTGCATGTAAACAGAAAACCATATATTAGAAATAAATACTTGGATTCACATTTATGCTTGAAAATACTGCCTTCTTACATAGGGCTTCTCTGTGGGAAGGCCATGTGAGAAGTAGAGATTTATAATCTGACTCTATAGAGCTTAGGCTTAGTGTTTGAGAAACCAGCTAATGGGAGTGGGGTGAGGGAGGGGATGGAGTTGCAAAGGCCCCCTCTGTCTTTCCAGGATCTCAGTTTAAAAATAAAGAACAAATACTGTGACATATCAGCTCACCTGTGAGAGGAGGGGTAAGAGTGGGGAGGGTGTTTTAAAAATAAACCATGTTTTGATTGTACTTTTGTTGATCTGCTAGAAATCAGTATTGGATTTCTTGTTTTGTTTTTTTCCCCTCTCATCATTAGAGGTAAGACAGATGCTCCAAAAGTGCTTTAGGGGGAATTTAATGTAATAGAATACTTTTCCTCTCTTTGGTGATCAGATAATTTCTATTTTTAATTAAGTTTGGTCCTGTTCTCAACTCTTCTATTCACAGACAATTTTTTGAGCATGGCGACCTTCAGTTCTGCATTTCATAGTAAAACATGGTAAACATGTTTGTTTCTCTTCCTGAGATGGGAAAAAAAAACTAATAGGAAATGCCAAGTAGATGCACTATTATAATTCTAATGCTCTATTATACTTCCATTAAGTATTTCTTCCCAGTAAGGCTCATTTCCCCTTTATTTTAAGGGGAATTTTCCATCTGTCCGCTGCTTTCCAACTCAGCATTTTTCATTGTAACAAAATATACAAAACAATTTTCTGATTTTAGCCATTTTAAATATATAATTCAGTAGCACTAAGTACATTATTTTTATTTTAATATATTTTTATTGTTGTTATAAAGGTAATGTATAAAGGGGCTACAGTTATATAAGTCAGGTAATGAGTATATTTCTTTTTGAACAGTGTCATCTTTAACCATGTTTTCTCCCAGTTTTTCACTCCCAACCCTCTTCCCCCACAAGTTGTATAGTTCATTGTGTCTAGTGAGTATCATGATGCATTTGTTTACACTTTGTCCCACCATTTCTTCACTTCCCTTTACCCTCCCCAAATCAGATAAACTTCTATGCAAGACAAAAGGTACAGAAATAAAAAACAATGACAAAGGAGAAAAACAGAAAGAAAAAAAAACATGAAAAGTTACAAAGAAAACCTCTTGTTTCCATTTCTTGGAATTCATTTCAATAAATATCATTTTATATGTTCATATGCACATAACTATTGAGGCTTTGTGATCCTATCCTAAGGATATCCTTCAAATACATTCTTACATAACATTCACTATTATCATAAATGTTAAGTCCTACTCCTTCCCCCCTCAGATCTTGGTTACACCATTCTACTTCCTGTGTCTGTGAATTTGACTGCTCAGAGTCCCGCATGGAGGTAGAATTACGTCATATGTGGCCTTTTGTGATTGGTTATCGAATTTAGCATGCTGTCTTCAATATTCTATTGAACATAGACAAGTCATTATTTTGTCTGTATGACTGTTGCTGGATCTAATTCACAATTTTGATACTGCAGATCAGAACCAGCCTGTGTTTGAAAACATAAAGTGCAGTAGAAAAGTTGTGCTCATGTTAGGTCATTACTGTTTTGTTGGCACGATGGAAAATGGCTGACACTGAAAGTGTACAGCCCTGTGTGAGTCCCCTGTGGATCGGTGGTGATTCCCTTGGTGTCCAGATTGTCACAGAAAGCTTGGTCTGTGCTTCTCTACTGACAAGTCCCCAGGAGATGAGACCTCATACAGGTCAGTATAAACTACTTCAACTAGGCATGTTGAAATCTAGAACCTCTTTATTCAGTTATTATTCATTCTTAAAAGTAACTTAGTTTTATAAGCTACATATTCCAAAGGTGAGTAAAGTATGTTTTTGTTAAGGCCATCATAAACAACTATGTTAATAAAGGCCCTCATACTTCTTTTCCTACTGCTCTCAGAAGGGGTGCAGTGTGGTAGAAAGTATCATGATCTTGGGAATAGAACAGACATGGATTTAAACTTCCTGGCTTAAGGCTAATTACATAGAAATTCAGAAGAGACCTTACCATCTGTGCAGCATTTATAGGACCACGTATAACCTTTGTTGAGGCGGGAGATTCACCAGGGGAAATGAGATGTGATGTTATTTTAAATATCTTGTAATTTCATTTCCTGCATTTCATGTGAGCTAAGAATGCAGTTTCTCAATTGCTTTTCTATTAGTTTACTAAAATGTACCAGTGATCTTTTTGAGGCACTTATACTGTTTTGTTTTGTTTTGTTTTCCTTCTGTCTCTTATTTTGGCCAGTTTTGGCCTTTGCCTGAGTGTTTAAAAAAATATCACATGGCCACTGTGACATGCTGGAAGGCATGAGAGAAGCCCACGTGAGTCACGCAACATCACTCGCTCAGTTTTTCGGGGTGTACCATGGCACCATTCCCCGACTGTGGTTGGCCTGTCCCTGGGAGAGGCACAGCGTCTGCTGTGGTTGGTGTTATTACATGGCCTTGTTGGTCACTGAAATAGATATGTGTACATGCTTCAGAAACTACAGCTTCTCATGCCTGTTCTGATGTCGCTTTGATATTTCCTAGTAATCAGTAATAACATAGAATGCAGAGGGAACCTTGTTTCAGAGAGGAGGGCCATTCAGCCAAAGCTCACACAGATGGGTGAGCAGAACAGACTAGAACTGAAGTCCCCACTCCCTGGTTATGTTTGCACTGTATCAGCCTTTGCCTCCTCTAGGAAACTAGTAGCACATTCCATAGGTGGATGGGGTGCCATGAATTATGGCTCTACAGAGTGTAGTTTTGATCATCTTACAGTCAGTGTGTTCTAGGTATTTCAAGGACTTAGGAGGAGATTAAAACCGGACCCTCCTGTACTTGGAAAAAAGTGTTTATAGGTGTTGAAAGGTGGTCTTGTAAGCTGGCTGGAGACTGGGGCTGGCCTGTATTGTCATTGCAGTGAGGGAGCTGCATAAGGGTAAATATTTGCTTTTGTAAATAGATTTCAGCTACCCTGTGTGGAAGGTATTTGCTTTAGATAAAATTGCTGAGTTCTCATGCACAGCTGAATTTTACTTGTGCTGTTAGACTGTGGCTCTGGAACTGAAAGACTAGTGACTGGTACTGGACCTGGTACCCCTTGGTTTGTATCATTTTATTAGTTATTGTATCGTATGACTTCATTCCGTTGTACAGAATTCCTGCTTTCTGAAGTTGCCTCAGCTTCTCCCTTTGAACTAGAACTGACTTAAAAAAAATCAGAATGAGAGCTTCCTGAGGGGTGGTCTGCGCTTCCCCATCATCTGAAGAACTAAGCTGTGGGGAGGCGTGTTCTTACTGTGATCTTTCTATTGTTGCCTTGGGGAAGGCCTGGCAAATGTCTAAAGGAGTCTTGTCTTTGTAACCTCTGTCACTTAACCTTTGGTAGGGAGATTTCCTGTGCAAACTTTCCTCCTGCTGAAGAATGACTTTCCAAAGCCTTGAATTTTCATACTTGAAGCAGAATGAGCAACTGTGTGTTTGAAGTAAGAATAAATACTGAGCTCTTATGGGCTGTTCAATGTAAATGTATGAATTTAAACTTGTGGTCTTCATGGGAGACTAAATATATAAGCTATGCCTTGTGATAATGAGTGGTATTGGATATCTGTCTTTGCCAGGAACGGAGCTCTGTAATATGTGGCCTCTTTTGTAGTTATGTATATTTTTGTTTCCTAAGATTTATTTCTTCAAATGCTGCTGGGTATGCTGGTTCCCACCTGTAATCTCTGTTCTTCAGGAGGTAGAGACAAGAAGATCATGGTTTGAGGCAGGTGGTGGCAAAATTTTAGTGAGGTCCTATCTCAAAAACAAAAACCAGCCAAATGTGATGGCTGCTAACTGAAGGATAGATGGAGGGCTGGCAGAAAGGGTGTACAAAAGGCCTGGGGCATGGCTTAAGAGGTAGAACTCTCAAGAAAGGAGACCTAAGGGATGGGAAGGGGAAACAAAGGAAGAGGCAACAATGCTTGATAAGAAATGTACTCATTACCTTGCCCATGTAATTGTAACCCATCTATACTGTATTTTCACAATAAAAAAATAATTAAAAAAAAAGAAAGGAGACCTGAGTTCAATCAGAAACTGCTAAAAAAAAGATTTCTTTTAAAACATAGCCATGTCTATCAAACTCTGGATCAGTTGCCCTTAGCTTAAAAATTTTGTTATGTTAAGTAACTTTTTTTTTTTTTTTGGTCAGTCATGGGACTTGAACTCTGGGCCTGGGCACTGTCCCTCAGCTCTTAGCTCAAGACACACGATCTACCACTTGAGCCACAGTGCCACTTCTGGTTTTCTGGTTGTTTATTGGAGATAAGAGTCTCAGGGACATTCCTGCCTGCCGGGGCTGGCTTTGATCCAAGATACTCAGATCTCAGTCTCCTGAGTAGCTAGGATTACAGGTGTGCACCATCAACACCCAGCTTAAGTAACTTTTGTCTGAGCTATTTAGCCCATGCTCTTAAGTGTCTAGGAACCTTATGATTAAATTATACATTCTTTCTAGAACAATGGGATTATCCAATGAAGATAATATATTGTGTAGTACTTAGTTACATGTTTGTGTCTGCACCTTCTTCCTGCTTCCAGTTCTTTAGAAATCCTACTCTTTCCCCCTTGTGGCAGAATTAGGAGGGGCCCTGGGAAGGATTAGGTGGTGAGTTGGAAGCTCCTGAAAGAGGCAGGAGAGCTTGCTGTCTGCTCCTCATGAGGTGCAAACAGGCAGCAGTATTCACCAGTATTCACTATGTATATATACACAGTCCATTGCTGCTGCCACCTTGTCTGTCAGGACGAAGCAATTTGGGACTAGAGCCTGAACGATGCAAAATATAGCATTTGACTTGACATTGTTTTGCTCGTTGTCTTCACCTTTTCCCTAGTACATGTGGAGAGGAAAAATAGTATTTTTTAGAATATAGAGAAACAAGTGACTATCACATAGCCCTCTGATAGGCCCTGAGCTTACTCTGCTTCTTCTTGCTTGCTGGAGATTAGGACCCAGTATCTTGAGCAACTGAGCAGTGGTATTTAGTCCCTGTTAATACCTAGCTGATGAGAAAAGGAATTTAAATGCTTTTTTTCATCTTGTTGTAATAATTTTCACAGTAGAGTGGCTTTTCCTGTTTCACCAACCTGTCCTGCCTTGGCCTAGTTTGCACAAATATTTGATGATACATAATGTTGACTTAAGACAAATGTTTCTCTCCCTCTGACTCCCTGTCTGTCTCTCATATACACAAACAAACACACACACATTTTTGCTAGGTGTATTTTCAGTGTCTCTTCATTTGCAAAAAAATTATGGACTACCCTTAACCCTATATTAGAATGGGGTAATCATCTACCTTGTGTGCTTTTATATTTATTTACATGACAGTAAAATGGACAGTAGTGGTGGTAAATGTAATGTTAAATACTACTAGCTTAACATGAAAGCTTTAACTTATTAAAAGTGTGTTCTTTCTATTGCTGCTGAAAATGATTTATATATATGATTTTTATATTTTTATATATTATTATTTATTATATATATATATATATATATTTATGGTTGTGGGGCCTGAACTCTGGGCCTGGGCGTTGTCCTTCAGCTCTTCACCACAAGGCTAGCGCCCTACCACTTGAGCCACAGCGCCACTTCCAGCTTTTTTCTGCTTATGTGGTGCTGAGGAATCTAACCCAGGGCTTCATGCATGGGAGGCAAGCACTCTACCACTGAGCCACCTTCCCCACTGAGCCAACTTTCCAGCCCCTTGAAAGTGATTTATAAATACTTGTTTATTGGTAACTTTATTTGTAGGAGATAGACTTAGTTCAGTGGGTTTGACCAGCCTCTAGGCTCGCCCAGTCTGCCTAGTTGGTTGTGAACTAAGGCTGAGAAGTTGCCTGCTATGGTTGCTTTCCTCAATCCTCGATAACAGAAAAGCACACCTGTAAGGTGCTGCGCCCAGCCCAGCCCTCTTCTAAGACAGTGCTGGGGAGTGAGAGAATTTGGGCCTTTTATGTCTCTTTGAGGTTCCTAGCACCAGGGCGCGTTTTCTCTCTCTCTCCTGATGACTTGTGAGCATATTGGCTTTTTTGTTTGGCTAGGGCCTTGTATCCCATGCTTGGCTTAACTATTTCTGCCTAACCTAAAACTTGACTGGAAGGTTTGATAGAAGAGAAGTTTTTCCTAAACAATGCTAAAAACGTTTTGCTTGAATGATACATTAATTTTATTGTTGAATTTTTCTAGTTCCTATAAAACTTGAATAAGCAGTCTTCATGCACACACACATAGACACAGTGCAAAACACAGCTGATCATAACTTGTACCCTCCCCTTCCTCCCATGGAGATGTGGTAATGTGGATCACATTATCAAGAAATATTGCCAAGCACTGTTTTCCACACTCTATATTTCTGTTTGTTATTGGCAGCTATATCTGCAAATCCATGAGGGTTTTCTGGATTCAGTTACCAAATATACATCATTCATGAAACATGAGGGACTTAAGGAGCTCAGGGGCGAGCAGAGGCTTGAATAAATATGATTTGTGATGCAGACATCCAAGAATTGCGTTCCAAGAGGACAGGATGACTGGAGGGAGTACATTCTGCAGCCAAGGCAATGCCTTGCTTCTTTTCTTCAGGATACTTGTCCTTATAGCAAACAGCGCTTTTTAATGTGTGGAAATACACCTTGGCTTTCGTTCACACAGATAGCGTGTGGCACCAGCTCCCCTGGAGACATCATTTACTAAGACCAGCCAATAGTGCTATAGATCATAGGGGTGGGGGTATAACTCCTTCCCACTTTCCTGCGTTCTTTCTGCCAGCATTTACCTCTCTGGGTTCCTCCATTGCTTGATTCTCCTGAACAGTTCTGTGCTTCCTTCTTCTACCTTTCCCCCTCTGCTGGCTCTCCCATGAGTGCTTTACTCCTAAGCCTGTGGTCACCCAGCTCTCATGCCTCCACCCCAGCACCTTCCTGCCTGTTTACCTGAAAACTGCTTTCCCACGTTCTTAGTCTTTATGACTACCCAGTGAAGAGGACCCTGTGCCCCACCCCCTGTGCCCACCTTGGGATCTGAAGGCAGGAGATGGGGACTCTGCCTTCAGGGCTATATTCAAGTCATTCTTCTTCCACTCACTGCACTGTTAAGCTTAGTTCCTTCCTGCTTGGTCTTCTGCCCACCTGTGCAGTCAATTACTGGCCACAGCTCTTCATTCAGTGACTGTCTCTGCACTGGTTGCAGTCTTCTGCTCCAGGTGTCCCTGTGTGTTCAAGTTCTCTGGCCAGGGGGTGGGGGAGGGGGGTGGTGGAAAGGGTGGGGTTGGGGGGGGTGGTTTGTTACAATCCTGAGTTGCTGGGGTGGGTGGAGTTGGGGCAGACTTGGGCCTGAAGAGGTGCCCAGGATGCAGGATTTGCAGTGTCAGACTGGGATTAATGAGCCACCCCGAAGAGTCACTGTTGTAAGATCTTGCATTTAATACACAGAGCTGCTTCTGACTTGAAATTATGTGATCCAACCCACTGGCTAGAACCTTCTGTCCTTCAATACTTATGACAGGGGATCTCAATCAGGATCTTCTCTTCTAGGAATCCCTTTTCAGGCTCTTCTTCCTGTTCTCTTCGCTTTGGCCATACTGTCCTATCCTACCCCAAGTTTTCCACTTCCACAGCCAGCACTTATCAGCACCCTTCCACAGTCATTCCCTTATCATCACCCTGGGTTCCTCCTCTTTGCCTGGGCCTCGCAGTCCTGCACTACTGGGCTGCCTATGCTGCCCAGCCCTGGATGGCCGAGATCTGCCACAGAAAGTTTTACCAAGAGTCTACCATCAAATCCTATTCCATCTTCACAGGGCCTCTCAGTACCTGGAAATTAGGCAAGTCCTTATCAGCCTCTCAACTGTACATAATGACTGTTCACCTTTTTCCCCACTTCTCAGATGTGCAATGTTACATAGCCCTATGCTGCCTGCTGCCTTACTCTCAGCAGCAGATGGTATTTCCACTGAGATAAGATAGTGGGGTTCTGGCCATTGTTTGTTCTTCTCATTGTTCTGTTCACAGTGGAAGAGTTGTCTTTCTCTCTTTGTATAGTCAACTTTTTCACTTCTGTCTTTCCCACCTGTTTCTCAGCCTCTCTATGCTGGTGTCTTCCTGTTTAAGCATTTTCATTGTTTTAAGCTTCTCCCATCTTCACAACAAAATGGAGCCAATAGTGCCAGCCCAAGCCAAGCAAGCTGGCTCTTTCAGCTACTGCTTTCTCTCCTTCCCTCAGTTAAGCACTTTGGGTAGATGCTCTGCTTTTTGACATGTACTAGTTATCTACTGCTGCCGAACAAATATTTGGTGCAAGCCTGGTGGCCCAAACATTGATTGATAATCTCAAAGGTTTCTTTGGTCATAACTCCAAAACCAACCAGAAATATGAGTGCTTAACATTGTTTTTCTACGCAGATCTTTTTAATGATTTTTCTAAATAAGAGCTATTCTCTAAGCAAAAAAAAAAAGATAGCATCATTTTTCATTTTTGTATATGTGTTTTGTAATCGGCTTTAATAGACTCTAAGTGGTTCCCATACCTGCTTCTGTATTCTCGTTGTTTGATACATTGTGTGGGTTGTGTGTGTAGAAGATTCATCCTTGTGCAGAATGTGTGACTGGGAATACCAGTAAGGAAATTTGAAATGATTGTTTTAGATGATTACAAATAACCTTTGATACCATGCTCAAACTTCACAAGTGATAGTATCTTTTTTTTAAATTTTTTATTGTAAAGATACTATACAGAGGGTTACAGTTACATGAGCAAGGTAATGAGTACACTTCCTATTGAGCATTGTTACCCCCTCCATTGTTTTCCCCCTACCATCCCTACCTTCCCTGCCTTCCCCGAGGTTCTTTTTTTTTTTAATTGTGATTAAGTAATTAAATAATTTCCCAAATTTCACAGTATTGTGGAATAATGATGCTCATTTAAAGTCACAAGTTCATTCTAACTTTCCTGGAGCAAATTGTCTAAAGTGATAGTATCTTAAAGATTAGTTTACACTGGGGATTCTAAAATCAAAACAATGGTCTTTTCCTATTTAACATGTTGGAACTCATTAGTCTCTTTTGGATTTGGAGTAGGACAATACAGGAATAGTTAAGTCAATTATGAACATCCATACTGTGGTATATTACACATAGGCTGAAGTATTTTATCCTAGATGAAATACTTACAAATATAGTCATTGTCTAGTCAGTATGAATCTAATTTTGCTTAAAAAAATGAAAAGAGCCGGGCTTCGGTGGCTCACGCATGTAATCCTAGCTACTCAGGAGGCTGAGATCTGAGGATCGTGGTTCAAAGCCAGCCTGGGCAGGAAACTCCATGAGACTCATATCTCTATCTCCAATAAACCACTAGAAAACTGGAAGTGACGCTGTGGCTCAAGTGGTAGAGCGCTTGCCTTGAGCTGAAGAGCGCAGGGACAGCGCCTAAGCCCAGAGTTCAAGTCCCATGACTGACCCCCCCTCCAAAACCCCCCAAAACAACAAAAATGAAAAGAGGTGTATGTTTATGTTAATTGAAAGGAAATTTGTCAAGATGTGGATATATTTAGCGATTCATTTATGGTGACACTTTATTTTCTTTATACTTCCTGAATTTTCCAGTGCTGTATATAGTCAGAAATTCCCTCTAAGAATGAGGAAATAAGTTTTATTTTTATAAAAAAAAGGTTGCCTCATACAGGAAAACCTATAGTGTTTCTAATTGGAGTGGAAATACTGTCATCCCTCCTCAAACTTTTGTTTAACAGATTAATATACTTTTCTATGGCTGTCCCAAGCTTCCATTTGTTTTTCTGTTCATCTTACTACCAAGCTATTGATTTAGTAGTATCTAAGACTTAAGAAAGGTTGTATAACATAGCACAGACAGAATTTGCCTTTTTTATTTCTGTTATTGTTCAGGGTAGCACTGCTTTTTATCCAAAGCAGATGGCAAAGGACCATCCCATAGAGGCCTCTTCCTTTGTGATTGGGAAATAACTTGGCTGGCATCTGTAGCCACCTTCTGAGTCAGGTGTGCCTCGACCTGTGGTCAGGGCTGCCAGTTACCTGGTTCTCCTTAGTTTTCTGACTTGAATTTGAAGTGACTTAAGAAATTCTAAGATGGTTCACATGTGGGGATCTGATTCCTGCTTACTCGTGGCTGATGAGGCATTGTGTCATCTGTGGACAGGATCCAAATTTGATGAAGATCTGTTTTCCTGAACGTGCAGTGTCTTACCATGTTTGTATTTCTTTGTTTTATAATTCTTGTGTATAATGAGGGGATTATTGAGATATCTGCAGATGCTACAGAGCATCCACAAAGCATGAAATGAGCAGTTTTGTACCCACCCTTTGTCGTGTAGAACATCACCACTTCCATAATTTGAGTACCACTCATTGTTCACCCTTTTTTTCATGAAGGACTCCTAAGGTTTCTGTCTCTCTAAGGCCGCTCCCAGAGGCCCCACTCACTCTAAAGTGGAAGCTGTGATAGCAGACTACTTAATTGCTTATTCTAATATTGCTTCACATTAAAAGATCATTCCATCTTCTGCTTAAAACCATTGTAAATATTATGCTTGAGACATCCCTAATGGTTAGAATGATCATTACAATTGGAAATATGCTAATTAATTTCCATCCAATTTTATGAGGTGGATATTTTGCAAGGTAGAAAATGCACTCCAAATACAGCTAATGGTTTCTTTTTATTTTTGCTTTTAGTCTGCCATTTATGTATTACAAGAGGCTTGGGAAGATTTTTCAGATTCTAAATAAGAAAGGAGGAACACTGTTGTTATTGTATTATCATAACTACAAAGTACATTATTTTTAAATAGATTTGTACATCTATTGGAGATGGTGTGAAACATTGAAAGAACTAGGAAAGGATGTTGTTTGTTCTAGGACAGTTCTTAGACTTAGAGAAAATTCTTTTTGTTTTTTGTCAGTCGTGGGGTTTGAACTCACTGGGCCTGGGCGCTGTCCCTTAGCTCTTCAGCTCAAGGCTAGCGCTCTACCACTTGAGCCACAGCGCCACTTCCGGTTTTCTAGTGGTTTATTGGAGATAAGAGTCTCATGGACTTTCCTGACTGGGCTGGCTTTGAACCTCAATCCACAGATCTCAGTCTCCTGAGTAGCTAGGATTACAGGCCGGAGCCACTGGCATTAGAGAAGATTCTTATCACTTCCTCTACCCAGCCAGCAAAAAACAAAGAGTCCTGTGATAACTGAGAGAGAAGCTGCTAAAGTTTGGTTCTTGAGTGTTCCCCTAGGGCCTCTTTGTTAAAAGGCTTGCTCCTTAACCCATGGCTGTTAGAAGGTGATGAAGACTTTGAGAGGTGGAGCCTGGTGGGAGACTTTAGGTCCTTGGAGGCCTGCTTTGAAAGGGGGTGTAGGACCCTGTCTCTTCTCTTTTGCATACCAGTTATGAGCAGAGTGGCTTTTTATTCTCCATGTATTCCCACTCTGATGTGCACTTCATCTCAGGCCCCTGAACAACAAAGCCAATTATCCATGCCCAGACTTCCAAAACTGTGAGCCCAAATGAACCTTTCCTTTCTAGAAGGACATTTGTGACAGTCACAGAAAATGACCACTATAGGCGTAATGGACATAAATTGAGCAAACCTACTGAAATTTCTCAGAAGACCCTTTTTAGTTCCTTTTTTAAAAAAAAAATTACTTGAAATTTAAAAGAAAGTAGTGTGAAGGGAATTGCTAAACTACCAGTAATTGTTGCTTCACCATGAAGGATTTTCTTTCTTAAGTTACTACTTAATATTGGGGAACTTTCATCTTCCTGGCATGGTTTTCATTCTCTAGTGTGAAAGCTCCTTGAGAGCAGGCATGCTCAATGAAGGATGGATGGGTAAGCAGAGGTGAGATCCTGTGCATGATCTTTGAGATGTAGAAGCAGGTAAGACAGTAGACCAGTGGCTCCTGCAGTTCTAATGAGCGTCCATCTGGGCATGTCTGTGTTGAGGCACAGGCCCTATTATTGATGTGTCCATTGTAATTGGTTCTTCTTTAGTGCACCTCAGCAGTCTGGGAAAAGACAAAATTGTCAGGGCTTTGGGGATGTGTAATTTTGTTACTCTTTAATTGGAACTACTCCACTCAGTAGTTGAAGGCTTTTTTTCTCCTACTAAATTTGTGGGTCTCCTGTCCATTGAGTTTTTAGGAGTCTTAGTAAGAATACAAACTCTATAAAACACATCTTTATATGAGCCTAGCAGAACATACTGTTAAGTTGTTGATTTTTTTTAAAACTCAGTAACAAAGCCTAGATGGTCCTTAGTTCTGCACAGTAGAGTAAGCAGTCCCTGGTGTTGAGCTTCCTCCTAGCCCTCCAGTTTTCTGCTCTTTCCTGTCTTTACCAGAATTACTCATTATGGACTTCTACATCAAGAGTTCAGAAATTGGCAGGAAAACACAGTTCAAAAAAATTGAGTCAGGAGTTGTGTTTTGGCTAGTTGTCCACTGCTTAATTACCTTTCTAGAGACTTATGGAAATTTCAGTCTGGTTTTGGTCATTCTCTGACTTGGTAATAATTCAGATCACACTTGGCAACAAATAATTTTTGTGGAACTTTATGCACTCAGCATCTTCAAAAAGGCCAGGGAGTTGTTTTTCTTTTACCTCTCAGGGTGAAAGAATTTAATAGCTGACTCATTTACCTTTTGCCTCTAAATGCTAGAGGAAGAGCATATTGGAGTTTTAAAAGTGTGTGCCTGCTTGTACATGTATGCACAGGTAGGAGAGGCAGATGATTATGGGCTGTGTTATGAATGCCAAAGTCTGGAAGTGCTTTAGTGGGAGAGTTTAGGGAAGTGGGAGGACACTGGGAACCAGGGAAGATAAGCTGGAAAACTTAAAGGGTGTTTGTGGGAGGTGTATGTGTAGAAGGGGGTTACCTGGACTACGGTATATGGGGTCAAGGATGAATTTATTCTTTTAAAAAAAATTTCTGGCTGAGTGACCTTGGGCAAATTGCGAATCCCCCTGAGCCTCAGCTAGTCTTCTTCCAGAAAGGACTAGGGACTCTCATAGAACTGTTGGGAGGGTAAGATAGGTAGAATATGGGGCTTAAACATATGGCTGGATACAGTAAGCATTGGTGTTAATTAGTAGTAAGAAAAGTATTTCTGTAGGTTATATGGGACCAAGCCAGCAAGGCAGATATAAAGCTACATAATACATTTCAAATTAAATAGCACATAACTGATTTAAACAGAGCACAAACCAAACTGGGTGGTGTAAGAAGTAGAACAGAAATTAATGTTTCCTATGACCAGTAAAAAGTGTTTTCGTATCACCAATAAACAAATAAATGTGTTTATAGACTTACCTTTTCTCCAATCAAATTTTATTGAGCTGTTTCATCACTCTAACAAAAGTCATTTGTTAGATAAATGATTTAGTCCATTGCAGGCACTGGAGACACAGTAGTGTATAAATCAGAAATTGCTGTGTAATGTCTATATAATATAAGGATACAATATAAGTTAAAATAATATAGCTTGGAAAGTGAGAGACAAACTTCTGACAGATGTCAGCAGTGGAGGAATTACATTAGTTAAGTGAAAGATGGGGGGATGTGTTCATTGCTTGATTTAAAGGATGTGGATCAAGCAGTAGAAGGAAGAGGATTGGGGTGGGCATTGACTTGGGAGAGGCCTGCCCCAGATTGAGTACTGGTGTGCAAGTGAGAGTCTGGTGCATTCTTTAGTGTGGCTGAAAGGCAAGGGATAAGGGAAAGGACGAAAAGCAAGCCTGGGATCAGGTATGGAGTGAGGGCTCTTGCCTTGGCTTTGGAGAACTCATAGGAGTGAGTCCTAACAATTGCATGGAAGAAAGTCAACACTTGCTATGTGAAAGGACCTGTATATGTGAAAGTTAACTGCCTTGGTTGTCTGCACAGAACTATCATTATCTGGGTATCTTTGAGATGTGGCAATGGACTATGAAGCCAGGTAGGACCTATGGCCTGGATGGTGCCACACAGCTCCCGAGTGAGGGACGATGGCACAGAGCGCAGTGTAGACTCTAATAGAGCCTGGAGGCTTGCAAGGCTTTGTTTTGGCCAGAGCAGGGCTCTCATTGATAACTGGCATGCTGAGTGCTGACTGATAGGTTTCCTTTTTCAACTGTGGGACTGACCAAGCAAGGGACTGTCCTGAAACTCAAGGATCAGCACTTCTAGATCTGCGTATTTGGGAGGAGTCACCGCTGGGAGACTTAGTTGTAAGTTTTTGTTATCAAGTCTCTAGTCTTTAAAGTAATTGGTTCTCACAGCAGGCAGGACTCTTTGGAAAGTTGTTTTAAATTAATCATTAGTAGTTAACTTTTTTTTAAAGTATTTTGCTTTATGTAAAACAGCTTAGGGCTGTGAACCTTCTACTAGTGCCTCCCAGTGTTACTGGGGGATGATAGGTACGTAGAACTGTGCCCAGACATTGAGTGAGCTTCTATGGAAAGTACAGTCCCCTGATCTCCACCTCCTAAGTAGTTAGGATTATAGGCTGAAGCCAACTGAGCCTGGTTGACAGCTAACAATCTAAATCTAACATTCAGAACTAGAGTGTTCTATCATATTAGCATACATGCAGAGTTTCCTATACTTTGCTTTAGGAAACACTCCAAGAATTAGAACGAGGGTGGATTTTGGCATATCTTTTTATACGCTCTGCTGTTAACTTTGGCTATTTCCACTCACCAGTCAGTGCCTCTTTTCATCTACTTTGTTTTGGAAAAGGATTGGAGAAGATGACATTCATAACTATTGTTGGCAAGAAAGAGAAATGTAACCTTGTATTGAAAAGTCCTGGGCAATCTTATTAGCTACTTGGTATTGGTACTTCCTCTTTCTAAAACCAGAATTCTTGCAATCCTACACTTTACTGTCATTGTTTATTGCCTTAAGCAGAATTCCTGGCATATTTGAGGCCTGGCCCCTTCGTTTCTGCCAGCTTCTGCTAGCCACAACTGGTCCAATCCATCTCCCACCGCACCAGCATCCCCTCCCTGCCTTCGTTCTCCTGATAAAGACCTTGTTGGTAAAATAGTTTACTCCTGATTGTTCCAGCACACTCCTGTTGCCTGGCCTGGCTTTGTCCAGCCCTCATAGAAGAATGGCTTTCTGCCATCATTGTGTTGGTTTTGAATGAAGCCAGACAACTTTGCCCCATTTGACAAATGTTAGATACCCACCTCCCCTCCTTGAGTAAACAGACTAATGATAGGTGTTATATTACTCACACCTACTATACCTGCCAAATAAGTATTTCCTAAGGTCAATGGAAGGAATTAATGGGATGGTGGTGTGTTTGAGGGGTGGAACAGAAGGAAGGAGAATGGAAGAAAAACAGAAGAAACCAATTCCTGATTCCCTGAACAGGTAAATTTGTTTACCTGGATAATTTGTGGTGTGTGTGTGTGTGTGTGTGTGTGTGTGTGTGTGTGTGTAGGGGAGGGGTGGGGAGAGAGGGAGAGAGAGAAAAATGAGGCATATAGTACAGGCCAGAGATACTCTCCATCTAGCAATCCTAAGAGGTAGAAATGAGGAACCACTGGCTCAGAAGGCAGTGTGAACCCTACAAGGTTTTGGAAATGAGGGAGCCTGTGTGGAAATTCTGGTTCTCCCATTATTTACTACATGAATCTGGGCAGGTCTCTCTACCTCTCTGACTCTCAGAACCTGGGTCAGTATTGTGTGCTAGGGCATTGCCAGTATTTTCTAGTTATATAATTAGCTGATGGGTGGCAGGGCTGGGTTTATGAAATGTTTTCAACTCTTCCCTACTACTATTACTGTTGACTCATTTATTTTTTGTCAGCAAGAGAACCTTACTAGTTTTTGGTTTCTCCCTTATGTATTTTGTTCAGTTGCCTATGGGGCCCTTTGCTGTTATGCTTTGGGTATCTAGGACTGGAATACTTCTTTAACCCTAAGTAGACTTTTGTTGAGCTTTTTTAAAGTTATACAAATAGAATTGTTGATTTGATATTAAGCATATTATTATTAATCTTGTCATTTTCAGAGGCAAATTCTGTAAATTTTCAATAAGTGATTTACCATGTCTGTCTTTTATTTGTAAGGAAACTTCTGAAACTGATTTTGAAAACTCTTTTAAGAAATGGAATGAAAATAGTTTGTAGGCTTTCATCATAGTAAGAAACCATAGATAACTATGAGCAAGTAAAATTCTGAAGTCATCTTTGGTTTGTATTCTCTTTCTCTTACACACAGATAAGAGGATTTAGGATGCTTTACAGCTAGAGTAAAGGTAAAGCAACTCTGGCTGCAGTGGCAGCACTACCCTAAGTAGGTCTTTTCAAGTGAGGACTGATTGGAATCTTAATAACCTTGGGCACAAACAACCTATCCAATACATTTCTTTTGGAAATCCTGTGCCTTTTCTAGTCTTGAGAAGGCTGCTGAACTATCATTGCAAGCTTAAGTCATTGAATTAGGGCAGGTATTTCTTTCTAACTGCAGGCTGACCCCACTAGTGAGCTGTGAAATCAATAGATCCCAAAAAGCACTACAAAAAAGTAAAACAACAGCAGTCAGTAAAGGAGAAGTTCTGACTGTGTTGATCTGTCCTTGTTCAAGTCCTTCTTACTCATTAACATAACCAGTAGTCCTATTTGCTTGGGATGGGAACAGGTACTCTTACAATGGAGTTCTGACCTTGGTAACAAGATCTGTGGGAGGAATAGGTGAAGGGGAGTTGCTGGATACTGAGTTCTTGAGTAATGAATACTGTTGCCACAAAGGAACATTTACAATTTGGGTAACTGCAGGCAGAGCAGCTGAATTCTCAAAGAGCACCAGATACAGTATTTTCTCTCTTTAACTCCCTAATCTGTTATTTTACTTAATTGTGATGGCTGCCACAGGATTTAAACCCTTGGTGATCATTTGAGATAAAGCTTGACTGCATCATGATTAGGTGGTAACAGTTTTGATTGAAATGCTATGAATTGCCAGAGTGAGCAGCCTGATGGGGGAATTTGTTGATTCTTAGCGCTTAAAGCCCTAATACCTGCTGGCCAAGGCTTGAGAGCTCTCATTTCAGTGGCAAGAGTTTGGAATTTTCACATACTTGTGGGCAGGGGGTGGAGGAGGTGACTCATAGGGCTTTAGTTTAAAAGAGAGAGACATAGTTTTACTTGAGGATGGAGCTATTGAGTTGACAGGAGACTCTTGCAGAAGTCCTGAAGGATCCTTAAAAGCATTCTGTTTGAATGAACATGATTCAGACTACTCAGCTTCTACAGGATCCAGATTATGACTAATGCTCTTTTCCTCATAGCTAAGGCCACGTGATTATTTCCTTAAGATATCTTTTGGGGGGCGGGGTGGAAGGGAGGAAAGAACAGTCCTGGGGCTTGAACTCAGGGTCTGGGTTCTGTCCATGAACTTTATTTGCTCAATATTAAAGCTCTGCCACTTGAGTCACAGCTCCATTTCTGGCTTTTTGGTGCTTAATTGGAAATAGAGTCTTACAACTTCCCTGCTCAGCTGGCTTTCTGAGTAGCTAAGATTACAGGTGTGAGCCATTGGTGCTTGGCTAAGACCTCTTTTAACCCTGGAATTAATTGAACTTTTGAAATTTTGGTTTATTATGATTATTATAAGATATTATTAGATTTAGTAAATAAATCCAATTTAATATCATTAAATAAATCAAGGTTTAA
Source organism: Dipodomys ordii (assembly GCF_000151885.1). Taxonomy (NCBI): domain Eukaryota; kingdom Metazoa; phylum Chordata; class Mammalia; order Rodentia; family Heteromyidae; genus Dipodomys; species Dipodomys ordii. The sequence continues at coordinate 16,071,870 of NW_012267240.1, forward strand.
TTAATATTATTAACGATGATTATTAAATATTATTTTGCTGGGCTGTAATACAAGGCCCTGCGTAGGCCACATCCTCAGCCCTTGAATATTTTCTCATTTAGTCTCTGATCCTTCTTATAAAAATAGAGGTATTTCAGACATTGAGCCATCTGATACATGGACGTTTAAATGTGGACTATTTGATTTTAGGCTTTCATTGTTCTGCTGTCCTCATTTGCTGAGTGTGTTAACTGTTTGGAAAGGCTCCCTGTGCCTGCTTTTATGCAGGCACATAGTCTCAGACTTCAGTGTAGCCCCATGGACATCAACGTAGTCTCTGGACTTGGTGTGCTGTGTGAGATGGGGTGACTAGGATCCCTGTTAGGGGGTATCAGCTCAGAGAGCTGAGTGTTTCTGTCCTCTGTGACTGGAAGGCCGCAGCCTGTGGGAAGAAGGTGGGCCTGCCATCTTAGAACAACAGCCACCACAGGGGGTGGAATTACTGTGCAGTGTTGAAGCAGAGAAGGTTAAAAGTTGATGTTGGTTACTTCCTTGTTCTGGTACCCACACCCACTGCTAATGTGTTTACGCTTGGACTTTTGCCAGAACCCCCTTAGTTTAAAATGGAAGGTTTTGTGTAGATTGCAAAACTAAGGCTGAAAGGGCTTCCATTAGGATGTTTCCCATCTTTGTTATTTCCTGTAGCTTTTGTTATGGAGGCTGTGAAGGACCAAAAGCTTGTAAGAATTGTCCTTGCTCTTGTTTCCCTTCCAAATTTGGAGCTGAGGCTAGAGTAGCTAAATGAGGAGCCATATAAGCCTTTTGCCAGAAGGCTAGTGTGCCTTTGAAGATGGTTGAATATAGTATGAGTTGGTCTGCGAGGCTGCTCTGACAAAATTGCCATAGGCTGAGTGACTTAAACAAGAGTTATTTATTCTCCCAGAGTTATAGAGGCTGGAAGTCCCAGATCAAGGTACTACAAGCTGCTTCAGTTCCTCACAGAGACTCTCTTCCTACCTTTGTTGTCTTACTGTGTCCTCACATGGTGCACATGAGGTGTGAGGGAAGAGATAAAAGAGCAAGCTCTTGGTTGGCGGCAGCGGCGGCGGCAGCAAAGCGTTTAGCGCGATGGATAATGCCAAAGAACCATCCAGCCCAAAGTGAAATAGTGTGAAGGCTCAGAAACTCTGAAATTGACCTACCAACCAAAACAAACCTCCCTGTCTCACACCATTTTGCTGGTGCAGCCTACCAAGAGGCCAGAAGGCAGAACTTACGCTGACTATGAATCTGTGAATGAATGCATGGAAGGTGTTTGTAAAATGTATGAAGAACATCTGAAGAGAATGAATCCCAATAGCCCCTCGATCACGTATGATATCAGTCAGTTGTTTGATTTTATCGATGATCTGGCAGATCTCAGCTGCCTTTTACCGAGCTGATACCCAGACATACCAGCCTTATAACAAAGACTGGATCAAAGAGAAGATCTACGTACTCCTTCGTCGGCAGGCCCAACAGGCTGGGAAATAATTAGTTGGAAGCATTAGGGCACAGGGGGTGGGCTTGGAACAAAGGTGTGTACAATGTGCTATAGTGGGAGTTTGTATTAACAGTAATGCTGTTTCCATTTTGTTACAGTCTAGCCAAGAGCGAATGTATTAGATGAAATGAGGATCTTTCTATTGAAGGCCCTCATTGTATCTTTTTTTTTTCTTTTTCTTTTTTTTACTTAAACATTTTTATGATGATTTAGATGGAAGTTGTTCATTGTCAGTTAATGTTGGTTCCAGTCCTTCAAACTGTTCCTATCTACTTTATAACATTCACAAACTAACCCTTCAAGATGGGGTGGGGTGGAAACAATTTAGTTATGTACTCAGATAAAGTCTTAGTGCAAAGTAAATAAATGTTGTTTAGTTAAAAAAAAAAAAAAAGAGCAAGCTCTTGCATGTCTTTTTCCAATGAGGATAGCAGTCCCCTTATAAGGAGATCTATCTTGGATCCTTGACAAGCCTGGGTTACAATCCTTATCTGGGGTGACAGGTACATACTGTTAGGTTTTTAAAAAGAGGTGGCCGAGTAAGAACAGCACCACGCACGTGGTATTCAGGTAAGGGGTAGGTTTATTCAGTAGACCTGCTGGGACTAGGCCAGGTTGGCACTCCACACGGCTGGCAAAAGAGCTCTTGGCCCTGGGTTAGACCTTATATAGGGTAGGGGCGGGGTGGGGAGGGTGAAGGTGTGTCCAGGTAAAGGGAAGTGGGACCAGGTAAGAGATGGGACCAGGTGGGAGAAAGGTGTGGCCACATCAGATTTAGCAGATTCAGATGTGACCTCAGCGGATGCAGATGTGACCTCTTCCAGGTGTCCCAGTTGCCTAGGTAATGCAGGTACTGGGCGGGGTCTGTTCGCGATCCAGGAATGGACCTTACATATACTATACCTAGCTTTTTCTTTTGAGATGGGGGTTTCAAAACTTTTTTCCTAGGATGGCCTTGAACCACGATCCTTCCCATTTTAGCCCTCTGAGTAGTTAGGATTACAAGTGTGAGCCATTTAACCAGCCAAGATCAAGATTCTTAGGGAAACAAAAAGGAGTCCTTGTGATTTCAGCTACTTAGGTGTAATTGGCAGTTACAGTTTGCACTGATACAGCTGACCAGAGAAACTCTTCTTTTTGACTTGTCTCTGAGCCTCCCTGTGTTCTACCCCTCTATCTCCCATTGTCTACATCCTACTGTTATCTCTCACATGACATTTGCTGTGTGTGCTTCTGTTCTCTGGATGTCAGAGACCATGTCTTAGATCTTTTGGAGGGTGTATCTTGTGGCTCATACTTAAGAGGAACATGGTGAGCGCGTTGTATGCTGTCTGGTTCTGGCCTTGATGATACTGTTGTTTTATTCTTTCCTATCCTGCTCTTGGTGTCTGCCACAATCAAGTAGCACCTTGTTATTCACAGAAAGCCCATGAGGTAGCCTGAAGAGAGAGGTAAGTGGGAAAACAGATTGTAATTAAAAGTACCTGGGCTGTGTAAATAGCTGATCTCTAGGGTTTAGTTAGAGACAGACAATCCTCCAAAGACACAGACGGAGACACGCTCCACGCCTTACTACACTAACTTCTCATTGTGAAAGCAGAAATCAAAGTTGCCTTCTTTTAACTGTATGAAGCATTTTGATCATGCAGAAAAACGATCATAGCCATTTTTTCTGGCCATCAGTGTGTTTTTCTCTATAAGAATGAAAAGTGAGCCGGCGCTGGTGGCTCACACGTATAATCCTAGCTATTCAGGAGGCTGAGATCTGAAGATCATGGTTCAAAGCCAGCCTGGGCAGGAAAGTCTGTGAAAGTCTTACCTCCAATAAACTACTCAGAAACCCAGAAATAGAACTGTGGCTCAAGTGGTAGAGCACTAGCCTTGAGCTGAAGAGCTGAGGGACAGCGCCCATGCCAGAGTTCAAGCCCTACGACTGACCCTCCTCCCCCCAAAAAAAGAAGTGAAGTGTTCTAGACAATCATAATTTTGCTATTACAAAGGTAAACTAGTAAGTTGAGTGATTAGAAGTCAGAATACATCCTTCCATGGGGGTTGGTGTATTTGTTTCACAGCATGGGACCACAATCATGGCTGAAATGTAGATACCTGAGATGAAAATTATCGAACAGTTGGATGACTGGTGCCCGGAGAAGTAGTAAGATAGGGTTTAGTTTTGGAAATCTGTTACTATAGGTGATTTGTACTTGTGCTAATTAGTTTTATCATTGCTGTGACCAAATAAATACCTGACAGAAGAAACTTGAGGGAGGAATGTTTGGTTTTTTTCCCCCCTTTAGTTTCAGAGGGTTCATTTCATGGTCACTTGGCTCTGTTTGTAGGCCTCTTGTGAGGTAGGGCCTCATAGTGGAGGAAGCATGTGGAAGAGGCCACTTACCTCATGGTGGATGGAGACCAGTACAGCCTTCAAATACATGTCCCCAGCTAGGTCCCACCACCCCAACTAACACCACCACTGGAAACCAAGCATTCAGCACAGGAGTTTGTGGGGACATTCCATTCAAGCCGTGATGCTTATCTAGCCACATTACCAGCAACTTCTCAAGACAAAAGTGTGTCTCATCTCATCAGTCAGGAGCCGCCTGGAATATAATGTAGTTGTGGGAAGTTTGCTTCATTATGTGCACAGCAGGGTGGTGTACACAGCAGGGTGGTGTGCTCAGAAACTTGTTTTGAGATTGCCGAGCTGGCCTTTTACTTGTTCAAGTGATCAGAAGACAGGATTGGGGACACAGAGCCAGATCTGGGTAGGGTGTATTCAGAAGCCGGCTCTCTTCAGTGACTGTATCTTAACACTTTTTACCTAAGAGGCAGAGATTTAATTGAGATTGGAGTGGTCATTCAGTGAGCAAAGTTTTGTATCTGTTCCTTGTGGTGAACATGTTGACTTGCCTGTTTTGTTTGGGGCCTTCCCAGGTTCTGTACTGGGGCTGAGTGAGTGAGTGCAGCTGATTGGTCCATCTCTGGTTGGCAGTGCAGCTAATTTTCATATTTTGGACATATTTTGTCCTGAATGCTGATACCTAGGTAAGGGTATGTTTTGGTAGGAGAAAAATGAGATGCCAAGTAGATACTGAGAGGTTTTCTAAATAAAATGTGAATACTCCACACCCTCCCCCCACCCTTAACATTATAGTTGCTCTTGGGGAATTTCTTAAGCCTGCGTGGTGTGTGTGTGTGTGTGTGTGTGTGCATGTGCACACACACACACAGCAAATCATAATGAATTTATGCTATCTTAAATTTGTCAGGCTGATAGAGGCAGATGAAATTGTGGTGATATTAGTAAAGTATACTTATAATTTAAATAGATTCTTTGTACTGGTCAAGATAATGGTAATGTTAGTTATGGTATTAGAACTACTCCACGTTAATGGGAATAGAAAAATCAATGTAGAAACAACTTAAGAGAGCAGTCCAAAGCCAGAGAGGGGAGCATGCACCAGAGTCAAGCTCTGATCCCTTCCTCTCTCTGGGCTTCAGTTCCTTTTCTGTCATAATGAAGAATTGAACAAATAGCCTTGTGTTGCAACCCAGGTCTTTGTCATTAAGTCCTTTGAAGATAGAGTCTTTTCTTTGAATATATTTCTTTGACCAGATAAGCCTTAGTCATGAATTTTATGGAAGTATTCTACTCTTGAAGACAGGAATGTTTGAGGGCTTTAAAATCTAGTCCGGCAGGAAGTTTCTCTTTTTGTTCTGTGTAGTTTCCTTCCTCTCAGGAATGATGAGGCCTAAACCACCCATCTTGTTAGTCAGTCCTTGGTAGTTTCCTGAAATGAATGACTGAGGCATTTCCTTCTCAAAAAATAGCACCTTAAAAAGTGCCAGGCAAGGCACTTTTTAGGCAGAAAGTTTCTGTTTACAGGTAAAATGTGATTACTTTTTTTGGGGGTGGGGGTGCACAAATTTGTATTCTGTGAATACAGAATAGCATAATACAAATACTTAGCATTGTGATATGTGCAAAATTTCAGTTGATTCACAACCCAAAGAATAAAGTAATTGATCAAAAGTTGTTTAATTTCAAATGCAGTGGACCTTGAAGCTTATAAACTGTGTTATGGGATTGCCACGAGGCTGCTTCACTCCAGCAGGTGGCAGAACCACTTTCCAGCATAGTGGGTATTGTGCTCCAGGTGTTACAGATGGGCACTAAAGTTGCTGCTAATAGTGGCTGGTAGTGAATGTATACTTAGATTTGAGAATGGTATAGCCTTCAAGATGTTAAGTATTAAATCAAGAGGAATATTAATGGGGGACTAGTGACAGCACCCACAACCCCTTTTGAACAGTGATTCCCTAACAGAAATTTTAAACTGTGGGAGAGGAGACTGGTTGATACTTGGGATGCGTGGTGCCCTCAGATGAAAGAGCTCTCAGACCTGAGAGTTAGGGAGAGGCAGGCACCATGCTGTGCCGCTCAGAGCACACACTCTGGAATGAGTTGCACAACATGCTCACTACTTTAGTAGGTTTAGCTGAGTTCCTTAGAATTTAGCTTCTCTGGACCCATTTCCCATTGACAAGTGCAGTGAGCCAACACCCCACAGAAGATGACCAACTGGGTCTCCCACAGGGATGCTGGGCCTCTGGGAAATAGGGTGGTGAATAGGAGTGGAAGCTGCAGTGGGGGCTGTGTGGAGTCTAAGGGTAGCACCCTCGAGGTTGGTGATGAGACCAGACTCTGCTGCCCTTGGTCATAAGATACACAGATAATCTCAGTATAACCTGTAACTGTTTTAACTTGCAAGGGATCTTGGAAGAATTGGCTTCTGTTTGTAGATAAGGAAATTAATTTATTTGTGCATGTGTATGTGTATGTGTGTGTATGTATGTATGAAGGGGTTTATGCTGGAGATTAAATCCAGGTCCTCAGGCATATATGATAGCCCAAGACCTTACCACTGTGCTGTACAGCAAGAGCAAATAATTATTTTCAGTTGAATTTCACCATATATAGATATACTTAAGTGTTTATAATCTAGTAGTCCCCCTTAGAACAGTGGCTGCTTTTTATTTTCTTTGTCTGAAAGAAGTAAGTTTTTATGTTGTGGCTGAGTCGTAGGTGGACACAGCCAGGACAGGTAGTGAAGCTGAGCGCCAAGGTGGACACAGTCACCTTGCTCAGCCAGGGGGTGGTGGGCTGTTTTCAGGTCAGCCTATCCTGCTTGGCCCCCAGGACATCACTGTAGTGATTCTCCCTAAGGAGGCCAAGTTCAGAACTGCACACACCTCCCTGTAAGGCCCCCTGACACTTTGAGCAGTCTGGACAAACAGTAGCTCTCCTCAGTGCTAGCCTAGTGTTTTGTTTTGTTTTGTTTTAAACTTACATACCAGTTTCCTTATTGCAATTCAGAAATAACTTTCTTCTTTTTCTTGTAGTAAAGAAACAAATGCCAGCAGTTTCTTTTAAAAAGCAACAGCCATTCTGAATATCACAGAGTGACACGTTTAGACCACAAACCATTCTTTATTGATAGAACCAAAGGTCCTTGAACTTCAGGTTTTATAATGTGATTTTATGTAGGAGAGGAAGAAAGTTTTGAATTTAAACTTAACATTACTACTCATCTATCAGATTTTGGGTGACAAGTGTAATTTGTCAGTCTAAGGCAATTTTAAGGCCAATGAGTTTGAGGTGATCAATTATTAATGGAATCTGTTAATTGGGCAGCAGCATTTCAGTTCCTTAGAGGACTATGTAGATAAATATGTTGCATATTAATGAACTACTAATTATTCCATGGGAATATTTATGCAAATTGGTGTTCTAACATTTATTTCCAACTAGATAAATCTGAATTATTTTTCTACGGCCAAGGACTCATTGCTTGTGTGTAGCAGTTAGTGGGGCAGAGTGAGGACACTACTGAGCCTTTGTATTTGTGAGGGAGAGGAAGCTGTTAGCTGGACAAATGGGCATTTGCTTTCCTATGTAATCTGTAGCAAGAAAAATTTTTGAAAGATCACATGAAGACAGGCAGTTTGCTTAAAGTGTGGTCCTGTTGTCTATTCTCAGCCCTTTGTGGACAGCTGAGGGCCATCCTTCTAGGCTTGACCTGAGCAATAACTGGTAAATTCAGTTAGCAATATGTGACTGGTCTGTTTCTGAGATAAGAAATGAGTAAGAGCCATTTCCTTTGTTGGTAAGTGTGAGGCATATGAAAAGCTCAAATTTAATTTTAATGGAAGTACTAACCATGTTCTGTGGGGATACAAAGGTGGAGCACCCCAGGAATCAGCAAAGACTAAATGGAACCAGACCAGCTGTACCATTTGTACGCTAATCATTCAAGTACCCATTTAGTACCTACATAACTGTAACACATTTTTATAAAGCATCTACAATATGACTGGGGAACATAGTACCGGGTAGGACACGAGGTGTTGCAGGTCCCCTGTGACTCAGCCAAAGGCACAGAAGGTGGTGGCCCCAGCTTTCAATTAGATATGTCAGGAGAAACGAGCCAGAGATGTGGGTGAGATGGGGAGTTTATCATCGGTTTCCTTCCTTCTGCAGGGACTCCCATCCTGTTCTTGCAGAGAAACAGTCAAGTCACATAGAAAGCAAGTCTCAGACAAAGAAGTGCCTAAGTGTTAAGTCAGTGACAGCAAAGGAGTATCCAGGCAAACTTACACCCTGGCAAAGATCGGCAAGTCTCAGGAGTGACTGAGGTTTGTGTAGAAGGAAACTTTGAGATCTTTGGAGAAGGCAGTTCCATTCGGGAGGCAATCCAGAAGAGGGGCAGAAGTAGGATTGTGCCCAGGTTTTGTGTGTGTACTTGCGGAATGGAGGAGAGGGGTAGTGCTACAGAGGAGGATCCTTGCCAGAAGTTTGGCAATGTGATGGAGGACCTGACTTTGGCCAGGCTGTTGAACCTTCCTTCATGAGGTAACAGTGAAGATGATCAGTTTGGGGCTGTAGATCTGATAAGTGGGTGGCACATTGAATTGGTTGAGGGTATACTTGGGCTAATAGGTAGCACAGCCAGAAGGATCCCAGTATGAGCTGACATTTGATTTTGAAACTCAAGGAGAAAGCAGACATTCAGATGCTGGTGGAGGCAAGAGGACACATTTCTGCTATGCTTATGGAGAAAAATTCATGGGTCATAGGTTCTCCATCAAGGCTGAGAGTGGGACACAGGCAGTGATAATTTAGGACAGTATGCAGTGGAAAGTTCCTGACAGCCTGACAGTCATCTCTTGCTCCAGACAACAGCTTTAGCCTCAGTTTCCCTGGGGTGATTGGTGCTTCAGTGTCAGCTCAGTGGACAGAGACTGTCCTGCCCTTTGGTATCCTATCTAGAACTTGGCCAGTGTCTGGCACCAAGGTGACCCACAGTAAATGACAAATGAAGTGGAACTTGGCTCTGAATATGTTGGTCCCAAAGTAAAGATGCTGGTGCAAAGCTGTAACTTTTGGCTGAACTTGGGAAGATGGGAATGGTCTGCCTGTATAATTTAGAAATGACTCATGTAGCCGAAACGGGGAATGTGTGGGGTCTCCAGAGGAAAGCCCAGAGGAAGAGAGTAGGGCTGAACATACATCATGGGCCATGAAGACCCATGAAAGGAGAAGCTTGGGCTTCTAGAGAGGGCCTCCTGTGGACTGGCTTTCAAATCCAGAAAATGAACAGTTCCTGGGGGAGGCTGAGGAGAATGTTATCTATGAAGAAACTGGTTCCTTGGTCTTGAAGACATCCCTGGATGGAGACACTTGTGGGGTTGGAACATGTTTTGTGGCAGTTAGTGTTCAAAGAGTTTCATTTGATATGTTAATGACTCACTGGTGGCTTTTGTCTTTGACTGTCTTGTAGAACACAGCCCTTAGAACCAAGGGCAGGTGTCTTTATCTAAAAGAACATCTGATTGGCCAAAGGGTACTACCAGGCCCCAGAGAGCAGCTGGTAAGGAAGATGTCTCCCATGGCCCTTTACAACTCTTGTTCAAGGTGATGTTTTTCTAGATTAGTCCACAGGCCCAGCCACTTCCTTCCATGAGCCCACGTGGATTTGTGTGGTCGGTAAACCTCTTTGTGCTTGGTAGTTCTGCTGGAACTGACAGAGCTGGGACGTGCAGAACTTCAAGTAGCAGGCCCGAATACAGCTAGCTGCCTTCTAACAGCGGTGCTGCCTGTCCCCACTGTGGACAGGTGCTACTCTGCTCATTTGGTTCAGTTCCTGCTGATGGCCAAGGCTGAGGAGCTTTTCTCCTCTCCTCTCCACATGCACTCATCCCAGAATTAGGGCTGAACTGGCCTGCCAGGGAATTCTAGAACCTTCCTGGGAGCAGAGAGTGAATGTGCCAAGTTTCTGTCTAAAGTCCTAGGACTGAGTGGAGACACAGTCCCCAAGGATCAATGTCTTGCCAGAACGAAGCTGTGCTACAGTTAGTTAACGGCCCTTGAGGAATTTTATTCGCCTCTTAAACTCTTCCTCACACCCTAAAGTGTACCCTAAACCTTCCAGTGCCAGGATCAAACCTGGGGCGCGAGTATGCTAGGCAAGCCCTCCATCACCAAGTCATACCAGTGTTTTATTTTCATGGTCTCTTTACATTTGTCTTAAGATTTTTCTAAGGTGCTTTGAATATTCAACTTTGCCTCAAAATGGAATTATGTAGTTACAGCTTTTACTTTGACATTAATCGTGCTATAATTGGGAAATTTAGAAATTTTTAGGTAGGTCTTGGGCTTTGGGAAATCTAGAGAAGTCAGGATGAATTTAGTGTCAGGAGTGATTTGCTAGTTTCTGTGGAAAGTAACCCAGCCGTTTGCTTCCATGACAGCAACCTTCTTTTCGCTGGTCCATCTTGGGTGTCCTGTTGCCCCCGTACCCCTGGTGCTCTCTGAGGTCCTCTTCCATCAGTTTCCTTCCTGTGGTGTGTACCAGCAGGTTTTTGTTAAATGTGAGTGTGAGTATAAGTTTACTAGTAACATAAAAACTTCGTATCTGATGCCAATGGCATGGGATGTAGAAGTATGAACTCTTATATTACATTTTAGGACGTTTTGCTATTTGCCCAGCTGTGGCTTGTCTACTCAACCCTTACAATGTCTCATTGAACATTGTATAAACCATGTCTGTAAAAAGATCTTCCCTGCTCTCCACTTTGTTTGTGTTTTGTGGAGTTCTACAGAAGACTGGTGCCTGCCTGCCTGCCCTCCCTCTTTTTCCCTCCCTCTTTTTCCCTCCCTCTTTTTCCCTCCCTCTTTTTCCCTCCCTCTTTTTCCCTCCCTCCCTCCCTCCCTCCCTCCCTCCCTCCCTCCCTTCCTTCCTTCCTTCCTTCC